>NC_143580.1:171973178-172273178 GCF_048544385.1 Mastigoproctus giganteus
AATAGATTAAATAATGAATATATTGATTATTATATTATTTAATATTATTTATATAAAAAAGATTTGAAATCTTTCAGTAATCGTGAATAATAAGTTTTATTTATTAATTTTAAATTGTTACTGAAACAAATCTATTCAAATAGTGTTCTAAGATTTTATGTAAGTGAAATAAAGCGATATACAACTAAAAATAACGAACTTAGTTAAATAATAATGTATTCTACTGAAGTAAGTCAGTTTTCTACTAAAGAAATACCTTACTAACTTTTATGAACATTTTCAGCTTCAGTTGCTAGAGGAATATGAAACCTCTCCACAAATTAATTAAAAATCACATTAGCATTTCGCCACTTCTGTTCTCCACAAAACCAACCTGACAATAGTAAATTTCCTGTACAGGAAATTGCTTCAGCAACAGAGCAACGAAGATGGTAATCTAACTCGATTTTTCCATCTCCTGGAATTAAAAATAAAATCTACCCATTCACCTAAATAATTTTATGCCTTTCTTCCGGATGTAATATTGCTAGTACAATAGGAGTCAATGTCTATTGAAAGTAGAGGATCAAGAAACTCGGTGACCATAATATTAGAACATCTTTTGATTAGACTCGTCAAATCGATCTTTGTATACCAAAGTATATTATGAACTGATATGTTATTTTTTATAAAATGAAACATTCCGAATTATGTTATTCACTTAAGCACAGTAAAATATGAAATGTGTTGTTCTCTTGCTTGCATTTTCAATGAGAATAGCGTGGCATGTGATAAAGGGTTGTCACAGATCCCGCAACCCAGTCTAAACAAATTATTTATAAGTCCAACATTCATTTTGGTGCATTTTAAACACATTATAGAGTCGGTAAGTAATCATAAAGACAGAATCATCTACATAATGGCGTTTTTTGTTCATAGTTTGCAGCTGTTTAAGTGTCTTTTCCGGAGATAGAGTATTATAACTCTGTTACTTGTAGATCTTGCTCTTTTCCGAATTCTTTATGAAAGTAATAGGCTGCTACTGCTAAAAGGAGTGCTAAGCTAGGTGGCAATTTATTTGGGTAGTAGGATCATTTGTGGTAACTGGATGCCATAGCCACTATTTTAACATCTTTGGCAAAGGATGCAAAGAGGTCTTTACTTATCTAAACTCTAGAAGGAAAGGAATGAATCAGATTGGCCCACTTAACATAGATTGATGATCATGCTAAGGTAGCTGATAAATGATGATCAGGGTTGACTATTGATGATCATGCTCAGGTAGCTGATAAATAATAAGTGTTTTGCATCTACATTCACACATGAGTTATTCAATGAGGGGAGTGCCAGAAGTTTATCAAACGCTAACGGGGAGCTAAGTGATTTTGTAATAACTGAGAGCAAAGTGGAGGAGAAATTGTTGAAGTTAAACATAAGGAAGGCACCTGGGGTGGACGGGATCTATCCAGTTATATTAAAGAAAGTAAGAAAACCCTTAGCCATAATTATGAGAGCTTTCTTGGACTCAGGCGAGGTCCCCATGGACTGGAAGTGTGCAAATGTATCACCAGTTCACAAAGGGGTTCAAAAGGTGACACAAGTAACTACAGACCTGTTAGTTTGACTTGTGTTCCAGGGAAAATAATGGAATCACTGGTTAAAGAAGCATTACAGGATCATCTAGACAAGACTGCAGTAATAGTTAAGACACAGCATGGGTTTGTTAAAGGGAGATCTTGTTTGATCAATTTGATTGGATACTATGATGTGGTCACAAAGGAACTGAATGCGAAAAATAATTTTGATATCATATACTTGGATTTCAGGAAAGCTTTTGATACTGTTGCACATGAAAGACTTCTGTAAAAATTGGAGAGGTATGGCATTAAGGGTAAGTTGCTACAATGGATAAAGGGATGGTTGAGTGGGAGCCGACAGAGAGTGGTAATCAATGGACACTGCCTTGTTTTGTTTTTTTTTTAGGAGCATTAGCAACTAAGGCCATATTGCTCTGGGATATGCGGTGGTCATGCCCTGACCTTTCCACATCCTCCGTATTTGGTGGTGACGGCCTCGAACCCCGGTCTAATCAAGAAGCGTGTGCTACGCACTGGTGCTCCTTCCCACCTGGCTACTGAGGCGCCAATGGACACTGCTCTTCGTGGACAAATGTTATTAGTGTCTAAGTATATTAGGTCTCAAACTGGTTAGCACACCACCCAAGAGGAGCGAAAGCACATTAAGACCTTGCGTTCGTGTCAGCAAATTGTGTGGCTAATCAAAACCCTAGAAGCAACATACAGTCTGATCATAACCCCATCATTCTCTCTGTGCAAATAGAAATGCCCATCGCTTCTGGAAGAAGGAAAGTCACAACCAAAACAATTACAGCGCCCAAATACTTTAATCCTGAAAAGTGTGTTTATGCGGCTCAAGCAATCCCATGGAATGTCCTTGAGGAATGCAATCCCGAACTCGGGATTGACCTGATGACAAGATGGATAGCCACTGTTTCTCTATAGAGAAACAGTGGCTATCCATATATGCTGCAACGAAGAAACTAACCATCACAGAGCATTCAAAGGCCTGGTGGAATCCAAAAGTCTCTGAAATTTTCCACGTTAAACAGAATTTGCACAAAAAGTGGAAAAACTCCGGCTCACCCTCGGACAGAACTACCTATTCCCGAGCTAGGGCGCTTTTTTTCGGAACAAGAGGGAGATGATAAAACTTCACCTAGAGGATACCATAAATAAGGGGAAGCCCTTCCATGGAATCCAATCAGAGGACGCCATTGACTCACTCAATATGAGCAGCTGGCTCGACCATATAACTAGGTTCGCTGCTCAGCCAGAATCCACTACGCCAATGAAATTCCCAATCAATCTGATTTTGACAGACCCCTTAAATTCAGTTCACTTCACCAAATACCAGCTGATCGACGCAATGAATAGCTTAGCACCTACGGCCGCATCAGGTGCCGGCGGAGTTCCTCAGTTTATTATGCTGAAATGCCTCAGTACATTTGTTGTTGATCCTATCCTGTCGACAAGATCCTTAATCAAAAATGTTTTCCTCCTATGTGGCATGTCTATCTAGTAAGACCGCTGCCGAAAACACGCTCTGCTTCTCAGCCCAGTCACTTCCGTCCAATTTCCTCTGCATCGTGCCTATTAAAACTCTGAGAAATCTCTTCTAAGAACAATAACCATCCAAATTATGCCACAACAGCTACAGCAGATCCACTATGCTAGCCGGACAAGATCCGCTGCTACAAATCTAGTCACCGCCACTACCAAGATCCTCGAGGCATTTGAGCACCGTTCGGAAATCACCGTTACGTATATCGACGTCCAGGAAGCAGTTGATTCCGTATCCGTTCACGCGTTGAGTGAACTTTGGTATTACTACCAATGAGGTAATACTACGTGAGTATTACCTCATTGGTGGAGACGAGCTCTGGTTTATTCAGACAATGCTGGAGAATTGTTCGCGATGACAATCTGCGCTATACCAGGACTATTATAGTTGGAATCCCACAAGGCGTGGTCCTGTCCTGAATCTTGTTCTCAGCTGTTCTCATGCCATTTGTGACAGGCCGAACTGATATCCTCACCTTTGCCAATGACATAAAACTGTTTACTCCCATCAGCCCTGGAGACTGCTGAATACATCAATACCTTAATCCTTCAGAAAATCCGGAACCTTGAGGCCTTCCTCTCCGGTTTCGGACTTCAAATCAATCCTGAGAAGTCAAAACAGTTGACTTTCTCTCTCAAATGGAGCCCAACAATAGTACAACCCATTTTAGGAGAATGCGCGATTTCTGCCGTCCAACAACATACAGATCCGGGCGTTATTTTTGATCAAAAGCTCTCCTTTCTACCGCACGTAGACCACTTGCAAATAAAGTTCTGTCGACTCCGGTGGATGATTAAAGAACAACTAATGCACGTCCATGACCAGACTGTTGGGTGCAGATATATTAAGTCATGCGTTTATCCGGTCATACTCTATGGCGCCGAAGTCTGGACTTCAACTGCCACGACCCATCTTAGATGGATTTTCGCGGAGGAATTCTGGCTACTGAACTGGGCCATATGGAAATTTCGGCTTCCTCCTGCACCAAGGACCACCCAGATGGCGGCAGCTCTCAACATCAGACGTCTTCCTGCCATCATTCACGAGAGAAGACTCGTCTTTGCCATCAAAATGATGGTCGGCATTATTTCAGTACCAGATTTCTGGGCTAACTGTGGATGGAGGATCCCGGTCCCAAGCCTTAGGGCTAATCCAATCCTACAGGCCATTCCAAACCGGATAAAGCTAACTGATCGGTTCCTACCCGTGCAAATGCTGCAAGACATACAGTCCTTGGACGGCGACCTCTACAAATTCGCAGTCGACAAGGAATATAGGCAGAAAGTACTCGGTCGACTTCTTTCCCAGGACTACGTCAGAGGACACTAGAACCTGCTCCCGGAATAAAGAGTTCTTCTTCTTCTATTAGTAGAGTTCCCCAGGGTTCGGTGCTGGGCCCCCTTGTTGTTTTGTATATTTATCAATGATATTGATGAAGGTACATCGGGTTTAATGCCCAAGTTTGCAGATGATACAAAGGTTGGCAGGGTTTTTAACGACAGTAAAGACAGTATGCTACTCCAAGTGGATCTAGATAAGTTGGGAAAATGGGCTGAGAAGTGGCAACTGAAGTTTGACAAATGCAAAGTACTGCATATAGGTAACAATAACCGAAGAGAAACATACCAACTGTGTGGTACTACACTCAGGGAAGTGGTAAATGAAAAAGACCTAGTAGTAATTGTATAGTCAAATATGAAGTTCGCTGAGCAGTGCAAACGGGCTGCCAGGGCAGGTCATGGAGTCTTGTCAATAATATATAGGAATTTTGTTAGTAGGGACAAGTAAGTGATTATCCCGTTATACAAGGCAATGGTCAGGCCACAGCTGGAGTACTGTGTACAGGTCTGGAGGCCTCATTTTAGGAAGGATGTAGAGTTGCTAGAACGAGTACAAAGAAGGGCAACAAGATTGGTGAGGGGAACAAAGGGGTCCTCTTACCAAGAAAGGGTTAAGTTCTGCAAATTGCAGCGCCTGGAGAGTAGGCAACTGCGAATTGATCTGATTGAGGTGTATAAGGCCTTGAATGGGTTGAGCAAGCTGAATGCTGATGGAATTCTTCCTCTTGTTCAGAACTAAGAACCTGAGGGGACACATCTTCAAATTGAGGAAAGACAGTTGTAGAATATAAGAGTGGAAATTTGCCTTTAGCCAGCGAGTAGTTGATAGGTGGAACAGGCTTCCATCTTTTGTTGTGGAAGCTAATAAGTCTAAATAAATTTAAGGCTGAGCTGGACAGGCATTTGGAAGGAATGGAGGGATGAAATGGGAGTTTTTTTTTTTTTTTTTTTTTTTTGGCTGATGCTGCATAAGCTTGCTTTCTTGCATCGTATACCTCTACTAATGTTACTCTACATTTAATTTCGGTCTTGTTTTTGAATGGAAAATCTAAGATCTAAGCAGATAGGGTTCTTTTTTTTTTTTTTTTTCACCCAGTATAATTATACAAGAACTTCGAGAGGATTTCCAATTGGATTTTATCCATAAACCGATATCAGAATCACAGAATACAAGTGTGAATTAAGTGATATTCAAGATTCTACGAGTTAAAAAAAAAAAAAAAAAAAAAAAACTCTTTCAATCGTTCTTCAAAGCGCCTGAAATGCTGTTTTAGTCCACATCACGGTCTGCTGATCGGAGTGCTTGAGAGAAGTTACATTTATTGCTTGTCCCGAACTTTCTTAAACCGGCTGAAGTGAATCTAGAACATTTATGACATGTAAACGCTAATGAACTATGCTAATCTCATACGCATTTCGTTTGATTTGAAACTTTCAGTATTTGAAATTTCGTAAGCGCGTCGAGTAATCTCATAGTGACAAAATACTGAATTGTCGAAAATTCTCAAACTTAAAAAAGGACTCTAGTTGATGTTAAGCCATTGAAATCGAAAAGTAGGAAGAACTCTATATCGAATACTCTAACAGAAAATAAAAGAGAAATGTTTCTCTCATATAGGAGTCTGAACGGCAAAGAAGGAAGTCCTCAATTTTATGCACTACATATTTCAGAGTCAATTTAGGCTTGTTCTCTTCCCCTCTCTCCTCCCAACTGTTAATATTATACAAACTTCTCGAAGAATTACAGCGCCTCACATATAACTTAGCAATATTAAAGCTAAATGTTACAAGGAAGCGGACTTTTACTGTGTCAGACAAAAAATAATAATTATAAAAATAAAATAAAACAGAATATTCATACTCTTCCATTCTCATTAGGTAACCATCCATCTCCGCTTTGAACTTAGCCAGACTCACAGCCCTCTGCCACTTGGGAGATAATTTATTTCAATGATCGACAACCCGCTGCCCACAGAGGAATTCATGAGACCTAATCTTCTGTTATTCCCTGAAATTTTATATTTGTGTCCCCCCTTGGTTATTATCTTGCCTACGAGGGAGTATAGACCTTCCTCATTCATTTTACTCAACACCATCAGCGCTTTATACACCTCAATCAGATCTCTCTTTGGATAGCTGGTTATGAAACTTTGCAATCCGCACCTTTTAAGTCATTCTTTATGTGTATAGCTTTACACTTGTCACTACTCTGATCGCTCTTCTCTGAACCCTCTCTAGAAGTTGCCTTTTCTTAGGTGCAGTCTCCAGACCTAAATAAAATACTACAAATAAGGTATGCCCATTATCTTATATCGAGGGGTAATGAAGTCCTCCTCCCCCCCCAGCTAGCAAAGGTCCTATAAATAATGGACAGGGTACATTGTGCCTTCCTAGCTGCCTGTTTAAATTGCATGAATAGTTTCGTGTCAGATTGATAATTTAGATTTAGTAAAGTTAAATAAAACAAGAAAGCAAACTTTTCCTGTTTCAGCCAAAAAAAAAAAATAATATTTACAAACAAGATTTTCGTTCATAATTAAGAGATGAACACCTTATTTTTGTAGAGCCCTCCCGCAAAAACTTTAACAAATTTTAGCGGAACGAATTCGTTCGATATCATTAACGTAGGCAATTATCCATATATTGGACACTTACCTAAGTTGAGCAACTTACAATGCCCGTTAAGCAGAACAATCTACACTTGTGGACTTACCTTTCTGTCCTAAACAGGACCGTTTGTTTTGTTATTGTAGATTTCCGCAATGCTATTCCTAAAAGTGCGTGGCGTACTGAGAATATTATGGAGAGGAAAGGTTATGCCCCTTTCTGAGAAACTGTTTATAAATCAGAAGAGCGGCAGCCTGCATGTTGTTTCCGATTTAAAATCATGTCACAGCTATTAAACTTTGGCTCCTAAACAGGATTTTAAGTCGACAGTTCGCCAGATTTGTTTCTGCATTTAGGGCAATATTTTTCGACTCGGTTTGCTGAAAGCACCCATAAAGCGGACAGTTCCACCAAGAACGAAAATATTTCGCTATCTAAGAAGACATGTAACAATTGATACAAAGGACACCTGTAACCACTGATATCAATTCGAGTATTTTGTAGCAGATCTGTCTTTCATATTTCAACTTTTAAATGTCTTTAGCGAAAAAGAAATTGTAGGTTGCGCACTGGAAATATTCTAGCTAATCTAGGAAGTTCGTTCATTTATTTTAATCGGAGAATTTCCTGAAAATTTAAATTACGCTAAAATCCTTTTATAGCATTGATGACGTGTTATTCAACAGCCTGATGTTTAAGAACACGGCTACTAAGAATATATTCTTTATTCTGTCTGCAATTCATTCCACGGTTATTTACGAACGATTCCACTAACGAATTTCTCATTTTGTAATTTCTGTATGGGCTTTCACCGTCCGTAGGCTCATTTCAATCGACAACTTCGACAAAGAAGCTAACTCACACACTGCGTATTGACCGAGTGACTTGGCGTGTATGTAGCGAGTGATGTAGTTGCTATTAAGGGTAAGAAAACCGGTGAGTTAATGAGTTACTAAGAACTACAAAAAAATTCTGTTCGGTGGCCTCAATCCCGCTAATTGTTTTCCTGCTTTGGATAAAGATGAGCAAAGTTGGCATTCGTGATGCCAGAGAAGACAAATAAACAAGATCCTTCTTCGAAAACAGGTCACGTTTCCGCTGACCGCATCTTTTCCGTCAGTCGAGGAGAATGAATCGTGCACAGATTATTGAATAGTCCGTAAGCTCCGTATCATCCGTTGCTAAGTATCATCCCATATCTTTTTTTTTCTTGGTTCTTACTGCACATCCCAAAATATTCGTGAGGAATTATTTATGATCTAAACCAAATCGTTAAAGCTTCTTGAAAAGCGCATTCTTACGGCTCCTAAGAAAGCATCGCTTTTCTGCGAAGTTTCTAATTAAAACTGATAATCCTGATGAACTTATTCTACCTCTAGCGATGGATGGGGGGTACGAGAGAAACAGGGAGGGGAGAAGTGAAAAAAAACAAAGGGAAAGAAAGAAAAATGAGAGAGAGAGAATGAAAGTTCGGGAATAACATTTTTCCTTTAATTTAGAATAATTAAAGGAAAAAAAAGAATAATTTTGTAGTTCTTATAACTCGGTGTAATAATTGACCAACAAAAGGTTATACACGATATTTTTAAAATGCATTCTTAGGTTTTATGCGCCTCTAAAAGATCATATATGATAGCTGAGAATAAGACTCACGAATATTCAAATTATTATCAGTCTATGATATATTATTGAATATAATTTGACAACTGAAATAATACTACGCGAAATATTTTTGCGTATTATTTAAAGAACGTTTACTAGCATTTAACTGAGTAAAATAAAATGGGGCTTGGGAATTGTTGATGTAATCTAGTTGCAAACCAAAAATGCATATTGGTAAGACATGTAAGATGAATAGGCACGCCACCTCCCTGAAGTAAATAAAACTACGGCTGTCACATCAGACTCCTAATGAAGTTCTCTCCACAGCGCCATCTGCCAGAATAATTCAGGTGTGAGCATTTCATAAATACCTCCGAATAAGATGTCATCTGCCACTATCAGAAGATCAAAGTTTCACGCCTTGTAGGGTTTCATATTACGGTTAGTTGCATCCCGATAGTGCAGTGATCAGTCGCTCTCATTGGACGAGTGCCGTCAAGGAAATTCCTTGAATGACAAGTGTTTAGAAGGTGTGACCGTGCAGAAAATTAGAAATAAGATGTCATAGAGTTTTCACAGAATGCGAGGTCAGCCGTGAGTGTGCTGTATAGGAGTCGGAGGGAGAATGAAAATGGTGGATTTGTTCTCTTCTTAAAGCGTTTGAAGTTGTGTCAAAATAAACAAGTCGACCCCAGTAATTGCTAGATATATAGTTCTAAACATTCATCAGAATAAGCATTAAAAAATCGTTTTTCACTCATATGACAAAAAATTACGAAGAATTTGCAGATACCATGTATTTTAACAAAATGAGGTAATGTAAAATTCTTTTAAAGTTTATTACAAAACTTAGTGCACTTTCAGACACGAAATAGATCGTTAAGAGATTTTAAAATGCCAAAGTTGAAGAGCAGTTGAATTCTGAATTTTTATTGGCTCTCCATTAATATTAAAGTCGCATGGTATGATAAACGTAAGACCAGCAATTGTAAAATTCTACTGTTATCAGTAATGGTCTCGTGCGGTAATTAGGTTAATGCAGTCAATTGTTGGGCAAATATGGAATTGCATACATGGACAAACCTGCTTCTCAAAATGGCGTATAGTGAGAATATAAACGACAGAATTTAACTTTAAAGGGCACTTTAAAGTTTGAGAAACAGTTTCTATGTAGCACAATGGCGAAAGAACACGCGTTGTATGGTTTGTAACTGCTACACTTCATTGTCGCCAGTTTAAAGTTCACAAGGAGGTACGAAACTTTGCACGCACGCACACACACACACCCACACGCGGATGAACTATGTAATTTGTCCTGAATTAAACATGAAGCTGTTCTGTAGAGCGGTGGCTAAATTATACACCGGGTGCATGCATGAGTCTAGCTAATGTTGTTTTAACGGTGTATCGGAGTGTAAATTGAGAAAACTTCTCCAGGATTAGTAACGCTCTCTTCTTCCGTATAATAATAGGAATGAAGGGAGATAAAAGAATACAAGGTAAAAAAATTAATGAATCGAACTCCAACCTCGATAACGATGTGGCTCAAGGAGTTCCAGAAAAAGAAGATGGAGGATATTAAGTAACATGCTATCGAAAAGGTTATTTTCCCTCGCTCCAAATCATCATGTATAGCGTTACGATCTTTGAAATCTCGTTTCCAATATCAAATTGAAATAAATTGACCAGAGAGAGAGATGAAAAAGGGCACAACAAAGCAAAATTAGACATCATGCAGTCATACAGAAGATACAGCGAATACTTTTATCAAACAAAAATGACAATTATTTTGACCATTCAATTTGATGGAATTAGCTGGAATTTCAAACGACACATATTTTTATTGTTTTGAATTCTGGTGGGGTGGGGTGGGGGGGGGGTTGATCCCTGATTTCAAGAGTCGGGCTTACCATTTATAAAAGTAAAAGAATTTTGACATCTAAAATAAATGGCGATCCACCGGTAGGATTGTTGAAGGGTTAATACCTCTTCTATAAGAAAAAAGGACTCCTTTTCAGGTGCCTTGTCGCCTGAATTATATATTCATAATGCTACATTTCATTGCAATGATAATTTACAAGCATACAACATAATAAAATCCTTCCACGACACAGCATACAGAATTGGAGGCGGTGGGTTGGTAAAAAAACTTGAAAAATGAATCTACTTTTCAAGTAGATTCATTTTTCAAGATCAATTTTTATCTACTTTAGGTATCAAGATAGATAACTTGAAACTTTGGAAAGAAGGCCCAGCGAGTTGCTATCATTCGGAATTCATACACAGGTCAGAATTCATTTATCTGCAAATTCGTTTATTCAAAACTGGCCTAGACGGCTCCATAAAATCAGTCCATTTGTTTGATTCGTACACGGATTATCGATCTTCTTTTGGTGTCAAGAAGATGCCTGATGTTATAGTTAGGTGTCTATTTACAACAAGAATTTTTTTTTTCGAGGGGGAGTAGGGTAAACATTTTTATATCCATGCAGAAAATTTAAATTTATTTTAAAGATAAATTTCAACAGGGTATTAACAAAACTAAACCAGTCAACTCTGGAGCATTCTGTCTATTTAGAAGTAATTTGGAATTAGCACGTTCAAATAGGGTGAATGACCTCGGGGAACCTTCATCAATCATGACAGTCCAGCCGACAATATTGGTAAAGTTGTCAGAGGGGCATCTAAGATGCTAGGTATACTTAATACTGTAATCAGATCCTTTAAAGGGGCAGATAGATTTTAACCTTTTTCTTAATAAAGTAGTATTTACTAAGCAAGTCAAAATTAGGAAGCAGAATTTTTCTAACACAGAATCTGTACCCGTAACAGATATATTTATGCTTATTACTGAAAGCTTATCTGTAAAAATCATTTTTACTCACCTATTGGTGTGTTTTTATGTAGTGATTTTTTTCCCTTTCTCTTCTTACTTAACTTGAAAATAGAACGTAAACATAACTTTTTTTTAGTTCTATTTTTGAAGTGAAGTGCTTGTAAATGCACAAAGTCATGTTAGATGTGTTAAAATGCATTACACATGCTGAACCTTTAATTTATGTTTAATATTGGATTTTTTATTGTTGCTTTCAAATAAAATTATACTTTAACCACAATATTTGGCTACACTGCTCTATTGTGTTTGATTATTTCAGTAATTATGGCTAAGACAGCCATAATTACTGAAATAATTAAGAACTTACTCCACGCCAGCAGTTTGGTTACGATTATATTCGGGTTTTTTTTTTTTTTTTATTCTTGTAGGCTAATTTTCCCTGTTTTAACATCATCGATCTTTATGGACATCTTTGTCAAAATGAATGGGGCCCTAGAGTTATGCAAGGCTCACTGTCATGAAGAATAATGATTTTATCGATAAAGTCCGAGATATTCCTTTTACTTTTGAATCAAATATATGGCCATCCTTGAAATAGTTGTTTTAAATATAATGTAGTAAATACGTATGATTTAAATAGTGATCAAGATCTGGTCCTTGTAATGTGCAATATTAAAACTAATCTATGTTACGTTAATCTGCAACATCGTGAAAGTTATTTTATCGTCTGAACTACTGCCACTTTCTTAGAAAACTAAGAAACACCTAGAGAGCAAAGAATGTAATTCCGAATTCAAAATTATATTCGAAGTGGCTACTAATGCGAAACAGCTGACAAAAAGGGTAGTAGTTAATGAGGGTTTCTTGGTTTTAAAATGGAAGATCTCGAAGATTAACATCTTAATTAGATGCTAATACACTGGTGTGCAAACTTAAGAACCAACACTATTTCTAAAGGTCACAACCACAAAATCTTTACTTAAGGTACTCTTTACTGATGACAGTAGATTCAGTCTCAGCAGCGATTCTGGACGCCAGCTAATCTGGCAAGAGGTTGGCACACGGTATCACCCCGAAAACGTCACTGAAAGGGATCGATATGGCGGTCGAGGTGTTCTCGTCTGGGGAGGCGTTATCTTGGATGTATACAACTCCAGATACTGGAAGATGGTACTGTAACCGGTGCACGCTACTGTACTCAGGTAATCCTTCCCCATATGCATCTGTTCCGAGGTGCCATTGGCACCGAGTTCGTGTTTATGGATGATAACGCCACACCCCATCGCACTGCAGCTGTTGATATGCTTTTGGAAAGTGAGGACATTATTCGTATGGATTGGCCTGCCTGTTCCCGCCGATCTAAATCCCATCGAACACATATGGGACGATTTGGGGAGACGCCTAGCGGCACGTCCACACCCACCAGAAAATGTTCACCAGCTGAAGATGGCGCTGAAAGAGGAATGGACGATGTTATCGCAAGAACTTATAAACAACATTGTTCTAAGTATTGACAGACGGTGCAAAGTCGGCATCGACATTAGGGGTGGCCATATCTCCTACTGAGGCCCACCTCTTCCCTTTGTTCCATCTTTGGCAGTTATGCATCTGTAATCATGGTAGCCAGTGCTATGTTGCCATTTTTGAACAAAGTCCCTCTGTACCGTTGTTGTGTCGGTGTTGTTTCCTTCATTTCTGTACCTCACGAGGTTCCTTTGGTATGCTTTTCCCATATCCAGGCCACTCCTATGAGAAGCTACAGGTGAAAATCTGATTGGCCCTTAAATTTTGCCCACCAGTGTAAAAGCGATAAGCGTATTGATGTTTAAAAATTATTTAATAAGTTATGGGAGCAAAAGGTGGCGCTGCGCTTCCAGCAGCCTAATGCTGTTATTTATTATAATGTTATTTATTAATTGACTTAAAAGGGGAAGCCCTATGAACTTCAACCTTGGAGGTAGGTGACGTTTGATCGCTTTTTATTGTGCCTTTGGATTACGTGTTCCCAAATATGTACTATTTTTAGTTGTTTCGGCCATCCCCTTCATTGAAAAATGTATGCACGCAATTATGAATAATGGCGAATGTTTTGTAGTAATATTGTTTAGAATAGTGAGGGGGTTGCCCTGTTGTAAAGGAATCTTTATTCTGACTATTGTCATCTTGTTGTTAGAAATTCTCTCCATAGACTATATATGGAAGATTATGTACAGTATGATGATTTCAACATGGCTGCCCTGCTCTACTGTTTTCATGCTTGTGCTTATAACTCTATGGAAAAATAACATTGACGCTATTGCGCCTTCTTCCCTTAAGTAAAATTGACGCCAAATTTTGGTGCGAAAACTAGAAGGTGGCCATATTGGATACAGCTTCACCTAGTATTTACTTCATATAAACCTTGCTATTGTGATCATAATAGGTAATATTAGGCCTGTATCCTCACTTGGGTAGATTTTCAGGTGAATTTCAAGTGAAAGCTATTTGTACCTGAATTACATAAAATGAAAAAAAAAAAAATGCAAATTTGGGCTAAACTTTAAAAGCTTATAGCAGCCTTCCTGTTGGCTCCCAGAAGGAAGCACAGGTATCTACACCACTCCAAAGAAATTACTTATTTTTAAGATATTTATCGAACACCCTCTGGTGGATACTTCACTATATAACGAATACACCACTTTTAAACATTTCGAAACTTTCATGCAACTGAATTTTTCATCCAGGTACTTTTATCCGGCTATTCTACTTCGTAAAACTTGTCAAGTATGAAACCACCCTCCTATGAAAACCACCGATTACAACTGTTTACAGCAATCCGAGGAACTCCCAGCAATCAGGAGAAAGATCTACTAAATGATGAAGATACATGTATTGCATTCACTGGATTTGCCCAGGCTGTCTTCACCACAAGGCATGCCAAGTTTACCGCTGCTAAGATAGTCCAGAATACTCCCCACTCCCTGCTAACCTCTTCGGAGGTAGGATAAATGTAAATCTGTACTACAGAAACTATACTGCAAACCCTAAATGGGTAGGATACATGCTGGCACCCACTTTAGGGTGCAGAATCAACACACAGAGCGCTTGGCCAATGGCGTTCGCACAGGGGCACCTGCTCCTGGGACTTTTAATCCCCTTCCCTACCTCCAGTTCGCCTAAATCCATGGTGGACTGTCTTCATTATTAGTCCACCTTTCTTTCACCCCCACAGGTCTGACCACCTCCTCCTCTCTTATTCCCTGTGAACTCTTTTCGACAAAAAGCTGTTTTTTCGTTTTTTTAATGTGGCCTCTTCCAGGAAGCTCAGGCGACCCTGGCAGAGGCCAGCAGAGTATGAGGGGCAGCCTGTGGTGGTGGAGGGCAACATAGGGTCCCATTAGGGGTCCTGCGGCCAATAAACATCAGAACCCAACGCCGACCGGGATAGCCGGGTAGGTAAAGTGCCTGCCTGGCAACCCAAAGGTAGCGTGTTCGATTCCCGCCTCGGGCTGGATATCACGATGGTGCCGAACCAACCGGTTGGTTGGATATCCCGGCCACGATACACGAAGGAAGCAAGAAAAAACTGGTTCCTTCGTGTATTGATCACATCATACGAAATAAATAAATAAATCAGAACCGAACAATACTATACACATACAACATGCCACACACGTTTCTGGCATTTACAGAGTCCTGTATACTTCACGAGAATACATATGGCGCAGGTGTGGGCGACCACAGGCGGCGCCTTATCCTAAACACTATGCACTTCCACATTTTATTTCATTGAAGAGTGCAACTGCTTATTTTCTGGTTTGGCTTACTGTAAAAGGCTCTTTATTTTGTTTAAGGTAGTGATGCACGCCTCAAAAACCTACGATTGTTCTTCGTCCATTAATATTCATTAAAACCTCAACTTTCATGTCTAGGAGGACAAAGAATTGTTGTTCAGTTCTTAACCCAATGATGCATCCCGTTTTTCCTTGCCAGTTTTGCACATTCCCTGAAAGGAAGGTTGTCCCGGCTCCCTCACATATCGTGCCAGAAAATCAAAAGCAGTTTTCTTCTCCTGAAATTCGAGCTAGTGTCAATTATTGTGAAACAAACTATGAATACACCTTGAATAAACGAGGTGGTTAAATTATTGCATCCTCATTTCCTCCAGTAATTTCCAGCTGCAGTGTCGCATATAAAATAACTATTTTATATGCGACACGCTTATCCCATCGTATGATGTTTTTAAAATTGACTACTCTAGCGCTATCTGCCGAATAGTTTAAAATTCTGTAGTCCAATGGAAGAAAGCTTAGTGCTTTTTCACATTAGTTTTCAGCTTTTTGTAGAATGGATATTCGCCAAGAAACAAATGTGTGGTAAAACTCTGCATGAATCTCGTGTTACATACTAATACAGGTACATAATGTATGCGCATAATTCGATGAAGGGTGCCAAATACTTTGTAAAACTTAATATTACAATCATGTCAAAATAATTAACTAACTATTTAGCATCTGAATTGTTTCTAAGAAAGAATTTTAAAAAAATTTTGAACCTACCTAGTATTTTGCCGCAGAAACAAATGACTGCTTTGTTTTGGCTATGGTGATATTCAACCTTCAGTGCGTTCAGTTTGTTACTCGTTAAACTATCACGGAAAAAAAATGAATTAGTTTTGCTGCTGCTAGCACACTTGAAAATTTAACGGTTTTGTTCGTTTATTTTCTGTATGTTATTGTCAAAAAGCGTAGCAATGAAGGAATATAAAACAAAAGATAAGAGAAGAAAACAGTGCTTCCTCCATTGACATACCATTACACATCAGTTCGTTGCATCAAAAAAGACAGAATAGAAGATAGTGTAAAAGTTTCAATATGTAGGAGCACGCTCCTGAGTTAGAAAATCCTTCATATATTTTCCATGCACCTAACCATTTTCCCCCTAATTCTATTGTTTATAAATTGAGTTTCCGCATTTTACAACTCTTCGTAAACATAACTACTCCTCCTCTTCCCCTGCAGTTTTCCCATTACATTGGAAGGGATCCATTAAAATTTCAAAGCATATTTAAATGCATACAACAAGACTACCAATTATAAAGACATGTTAGTTAATGCAAGCAGTGCGCAGCAAAAAGCAACGAATTCTATGCACTAACAGAAGGCATTTTGTTTCTGAGCATCCGCCATATTGTTCATTCGTTCCTCAACCGCATGGCAACAAATATAATATCCAGTGTTTCATCTACAATATATAGATAATTTATGTGATATGACAAGAAAATAAAAAAAAAGAGACAGATTTCTATTGATCCCATTTTAATGAAATTCGAGACTACTCGATAAATTTGTACAACAGCCAGATATAAAAGTGAATAAAAATCCATCCATTAAGAGTCGAATTATTGCATGCGGACGGACATTGTGCAAACAACATGTGTTGCATATATGCCAACGCGCCTAACTAGTGTATTAATCTCTCTACTTTAATTCCCAAACAATTTGTACGACGCTGACCATTATCTCTAAAGCCATAAACAGTAAAGTGTATGGAAATATTGTGTAAAAACCTATGGAATACGCGCTTTATGTGCCTATTTCATAGGTACATAAGCAGTTTACCAAAAACTTCACATGAGTAATAGCTGTTACTCGTAACAGCAGCAGTTCTTTTAAGGGATTGGGGACGGTGAAAAGGTGAAAATAAGTTGACCTATCCACACGAAATTTGGTACTATTGTCCCTAAGAATATTTCAGTGAAATTTTGAAAGAGATCGGAGCTTCTATTCCATATTTATATAAATCTTTTTGTAAGCAAGAGCGGGGAGACTATGGAATTGAATCGAAATTAGATCTAAAATTTCGCCAGATCAACAAAACAGGCGCTGAAATTTTCGTGTCGATCCGACTTTTCCCATATTGAAAAACGTCCAAATATCCGAAACATGTTTCCATTTATATAAAAATATAACTCCGTTTTTATGAAAAAAAATCCAAATTTCTATTTGTCCAATTTTTATTGTAATTTGAAATTTCTGGACAGATCTAAACAAACCAAATATAATTTATTTTGAAATTACTCACTAGGAGTCGAGTTGCGGACGGATATGCTAAAGTTAACAGGAGCTTCATTCGTTTGCGAATAGGCCTAAAATGAAAGGAAATAATGCAAGGAGGGAAATTTAAAAAAAATAAGGAAGGGTGAATTAAGAAATTAAGGAAAGAAAGAAAGATGGCAAGGAGAAAGCAGAAGGGATCAAGAAAAGAAAGCTGAATATGAGGAAATTATACGGTGGAGAGAAAGAGAGCACATGTCGAAAACTTAAAAAACGCTAACTACAAAAGAAGATGAAGATGAAGAAAAATCATAAAAGAGATGATGTTCTTAAATATATTCTAATATTCTGTTTTTGCGTCTGATCCCCGCAAGGTGAGACATTATTTAAACACAATTGTCTTAATTAGCTTCCAAAATCCATGGTATTGTTTTATGCACTTATAAAGCACGAAGGTTTCAAGTGCCGTGTTTTTTCCCAATTAATTGCACCACTGAGTCCTTATCGATTGTCACTACAAATCTTCAGTTCTTTGACAATTAATTATGCTCACTGAGTCTGGTTTAGTAAGTCTCAGAGAATTCCTTGCTGTTATACACTCCCGGACAGTCGAGAAACCCGTAATTAAGGCTCATACATATTTAAGAGATTTTTAGCATCACTGTCAGCCTCGTAATTGGGAATGGAAGAATTCATTAAATTGTCTGCATGTTTTTTGTCGAATATTTCAATAAGTGCAAGCGCAAACATCAATAATCCCAAGGCTGCCAGTGGCTGAGCTTTATCTCCAGAAAATATTGCTTCGAATGGCACGGTTTTACATACTTAAGGCATTCACTGATGTTTTATTATCATATTCGAGAAATCTATAAACGGAAAGTTATGATTCTGTTCAAGTCTGGTCTCTCTGCAACCAAATTCGCCCATCGTTCTTGAGCCAGATTCCACAACGTTCTTTAACTAGAATGCAGAGAAAACCACCCTTCTTATGTGATTGATTACGAGTTAATTTTATTACACGCACTAAGATGGATTGTTTGTATTGTGTAGCGACCCCATATTGGGCTCCGTAACAAAGCAGATAATGGAAGAGGGATTACAGCATTCTTGTTGGGTATGTCCCCCTTAAGCTACTGTGACTAGCGGCTCATTGGATATGGAGCAGCAACATAGAGAAGGCTGGAGTACAAGAAAACCCACGTGACAAATTAGGTACGCTGGGAAAATTTATCACGTTCACAATGGAAGCGATTTGAATATCAGTAACAACCATAAATCGTTAGTTGCTCATTCGTAGATAGGCCCACCAGCCTCCTCGTGACTTGTCCGTACCGGTTGTCGTCCATTGTAATTAATGAGTTCATGAAATATTCATGACTTTAGCTTCCGTGTATGTATACGGCTTTCACAAAGATTAGAGAAAGATGAGAATGAAAACGGGGAGTTCTGACAGCTTATTAGAGTGTTAAATCATAATTTTCTCACACTGATGGGGGCTGTCGCGTATTTTTACTTCCGCTTGTGCTCCCACAGAAAATAGAGTGAAATGAACTGCAACCCATCTTTAATACTTATCAAAGTGAACCCCCTTTTGGTGAGTAACCTCAACCTCACTTATTCCTAACATCAGATCGGGAACTGCAGCCGCCGCTGTGGTGCCATTAAAAAACATATTGGAGCATTTGTTTTTCTGTTTTGGCCTTTCATATTTCCTCCCCCTTTGTCTAAAACACTATTATCCTCCAGACTGAGTGCATTCACGTAGCCGCTCTCAGGCAAGATCAATTAGTTTGACATTTTTTCTGTGTTTGTGTACATACGAGCAATGTGTCATTATGTCAACAAAATGTGATTAAAAGCTTCTCTATTTACCAGCTAGATTTAATCACGCATGTTTGCCACCTGCGTGCCAAGCACTTTAAGCAAGTTATGTTATTTATTAAGTTACGTTAAATCTGTACAGACTGAGATAACCACATGAATAGAACTGATTTTATAATAATTCTATCCATTCACAGGTTAATTGGCAAACACCCATTACCGATTAAGTTATTTACTTAATATTTCAAGTCCTTTAAGAAACTATTTAAGGCTAAAGCGCTGCGACATATGCGCCTCAATATTTCTACAATAAATAAAACATTTATGCTTATTTTATTACGTTAATCTGAGATGTAACTATCACTTCCATAGTCCGCCGCAATCAGATCTCATTATAGAAGCGAGAACATATTGCGAGACAGTATTGTGTATATTTTTCTATTTAGGAAGGGAAATTTTAAAGGACGAAAAATTTCAACCGATATCGTTTCTTTCTACATACTTCTAACCCCTCCCACCTTTCTTCGCTTTATCTTTGTCTTCGATTAATCTCCCCATTGCATTTTTTTATCACTCATGTCACTACCAGATATCGTTTCGTTCTTATGTACAGGATGGGCTTAAATTAACTTCTGAAAATGTTAAGTTTTATGAACAGATACTACCTCAAGGAAATATACAAAAAATATTGCAAAATCTGTTTTGATCAAAGCATCCACAGCTTCAGTTCAATGATGACATGTTGACACCGGCAGGTTAACTGAAAGGGATTAACATCAGGTGTCTGGTAGACAAAAATTTTGGTTAATTTATTTAAAATTTGTTTAAATTTAATTTCTGAAAATTTTAAATATTCTTTTGAGTTAATTTTTGAAATTAATTTTTTTAATTATATTTTGTAAATGTAATTCTTAACTTTTCTAAAGCATTTTTGTTAACTGAAATTCTTTAATATACATCGTACATCCAATATAGTTGGGATAGGATGTTACGTGGTTGTTGTCCATGAGATTATTACTATATTTAATACCACTCATATACCACGTGAAATTAATAATATAGTTTATTAAGCTAATCGCCTAAACCACTATACATTAAGGTGACGTTTCAGGCATCTTGCCGACACCCATTATCAGTCCATGCTATTGGGGGCAGAACAATAGAAAGGGTTACAAATTTGATTATATTGCCATGTTACAATTACAAAAATTATTAATTAATTGTGAATTTTAAGTCTAAAGTATTAAGAGAATTACCGTTACAATAGAAGCAAATAATTTAACGGCAATTCAATAGAAAACAGATAACGGCAATGGTAATTCAAACTTAATACTTTAGACTGAAAATTCACAATTAATTAATACTTTTTTGCAATATTTGTAACTGTTATTATAATATGGTCAAATCTGTAACCTTTCTATTGTTCTGTCCCTCAACAGTATGATCTAGTGATGGGTATCGGCAAGATGCCTGAAACGTCACCTTAATGTATAGTGGTTTAGGCGATTAGCTTAATAAACTATATTATTAATTTCACGTGGTATATGAGGGGTATTAAATATAGTAATAATCTTAATACATCGGTACCTTAATTTTAAATTCACTAGTGGATAAAGGCTTGATAACAGTTTCATTTTCATAATACTTTCTAATTTAAATCTTTCTTAAGTTCAAATTTTAACTATATATGGTTGTTAAAAGATCCACTTTCAATTCAAAGATCAATACTATATCGACCTTAGAATATATCCCAAGGTCGATCTAGTAAACAAACCAAGTTCGACCGACGATTCTTTTCTTTGCACCCGATATAAGTAGTGTACCTGTCTCAAATTAGAACATGGTGCATCAACAGAATTTGAGTCATTGAAGAAACGGGTGCTTGTCCTATAAACAAATATGAACTAGGAGCTCGTCAGGGACTGAACTATCACGTGACCTGCCAAGTGATGCATCCCCGATCCGGGTCCCAGAACAGAATAGTGAAGTGCATAGTATTCTGGTTGAAGGAGATTTAGTTTTATTGGGAAGCCATCGTCAGGGAAACGGTATTTTTTTTTTTTTTTTTTTCAAAATAAAGTTGGGTAGAGCAGAACCAGGGTGTGTTTGCCTGGAGTAACATAGGGCCTAACGATATTAAACGAACATGATCTGACGATTTGTTGGATAAATGTTAGGCCCGTGCTGAAAATATCCGCTAGTTTGCACAGAAAGTCTGCAATTCTGCCGAGATACGATAAGAGGGATTATATACTGAAAGCTTTGCGGATTAACTCAAAACTTGGCACGGTTTGCAAGGGTCTAGAGTGGGGGAGGGGGGGATTTATTTATTTTTTTAATAGCATGGCCGCACTTGTAGGTAGAAGGGATGTAATTTGTAGAGACGGTATTCATTTGAATAAAGATACCTTAAAGGTTCATGGAAACTACTAGTTAAGTGAGAAAAGAGAAATATAGACCCTTGAGATATATGGTTGCATACATCTCACGAACTGTTGCCGCAATAGCAGATATTGGCAAGTTGTTCTGAGGGTGGCAACGTTTCAAATGAGCGGAAGATAAAACTAGGAACAAGCCTAAATAACTTCAAAGGAGGTGTCAGGGTAGTAAAGTACAGAAGAATACTTAAACTTAACTATGCCTACAGTAATGTCAGGTGTGTTTCCAATAAACTGGGCTAATTTGAACTCATGGTTAGGAAAACTAACGCTGGCATAATAAGGCTAACAGAAACGTGGTGCCACCCGGAAATCTACGATGACAAGTTGCACTATGGTATGTATAATATAATTAGAAAAGATAGGGAAGATATATGGGGTTGTGGGATCACGCTTGTTAACAAAACTATGCCTGAGCGCGAAAAGAGTTTTTTCTCAGTCAGAAGTTAGGTCTGTCAGCATAAAAGCTGTGTGGTGTGAGTTAGTTGGAAACAAAGGAACAATGAGGGTGCAGTAATCTACAGACCAGAAGATTGTGAAGAGTATGACGAGAGTGTCTACATGTAGATGGAATGGGCAAGCAAGTTTAAATGTCTTATTATATGTAAATTCAACCTGTCCCTAATTTATTGGATTAAGTAGAAGGGAAACTCACCATAGGGAACAAAACAACCATGGTTTTAGATATTTGTAAACTGATAACTATTCATAACTCAGTTTTTACGCTGATTTCAGAAATTTTATTCGGTTTTTTTTTCTTATCACATACGGTTTCTTCACAAATCACTTTATATGATGTCATGAGTTGCATTATTGAATGTATTAAATTTATACATTGTCAAAATCACATTTTGACAACGTTGCCTTCACTCATTTATTTCTTGGTCTTGAAAAAGCTCCATGCAGCAGTGTTTATGGGTGTGAACGTAGTTTATTTTTGAGGTTATCGTATCAAACTTGTGCAAAATAAAAGTGAATAAAATGTCTTCACGCAAGGGTGCGAACAATTCTAAACCAAGTTTTGTTATATTTGTGGATGTTACGTAGTCCTCAAGCAAGACAAGATATTACAGATTTTGAAAAAAATGTGTATTGAAGGGATCCCAGAGTTATGATTCGGACAGATGTGAAGTTTTCTGAGCAGCATAAACAGACCAGGAAAGCCCGCGGTGTCCTAAACAGATTTTACTGTATAAGCCAATTGTAAGACCGCATTTGGAATACTGTGTACAAGTATGAAGACTTCGTCTGAAAAAAAAAAAAAAGACATTGAGCTCCCTGAAAAGGTCCAAAGATGAGCGATTAGCATGGTGAAATTGGCAAAAGAGCTTAGCGAACAGACACCTTAAATGGGGCCTGATTGAGGTTTATAAAGCTCTGAGAGGGGCTAGTAAAATGAATGAAGGTATAAATTTCACTGTTATAAAGCATTCCAAGTAAGGATCATAAATTCAAATGACAGCGGACAGAGGTTTAGACTAGATTATAGGAAGTTTTCTTTCAGCAGCGAGTCGCTGATTACTGGAACAAATTACCTCCATAAGTAGATGAGGCTGACAGTTTGAAGAAACTCAAGGGTCATCTGGATAGATACGTAAGTGAGGAGGGAAACGCATAATTTGTATTTTTTTATCTACTTAATTTAAGTCTGTGGCTTCCTTGCACTATATAACTAATACCAATGTCCACCTCTATTTTTCAATTATTAAGACTAATCAGGAAACAAAATTACTGTGAATTATTAAACTTCTCTGAATTAATACTAAAAACTCTCTCTCTTAATAACATGTTTCTATTATCATATTAATTTTCATGCACCAAACTATCTTGTCAGATTTGTTTTTCTTAAAAAAAATTGGACAGTTACGAGTTGTTTAATCTGATCACTAGATTTTCATGTTTGATAAATATTTTTGATTTGGAGTCATTTATTCATATAATTTTCTTTTTCAGTGCAGCAAAAGCTTGTGGTTTCCTTGAACAATATGGCAAATACTATTACTATATTCATTTGCGGAATCACATATTTCAGCTATGTACAGGCTACATTTGTTCAAAATGTAGCCTGTACATAACTGATTTATTATAATGAAAATTTCTTTCAATATTTAATCCCTATCGTTTATAATTATATCATATTTCAACTAATTGAAAAAAATATTTACAGATGTATCTTTATTTTTCCTCTCGAGTGAAATTAATTTCACTCGAGAGTGAAATTTGTTGTTATAAATGGCTCTTCTCTAGAAGAGCCATTTATAACAACAAATAAAAGTCAGCCGTTCTTCAGTTATCACAGTCACTTCAGAACAATTAGATGAAAATTGTTCATTCAAATCAAACACCCAGATTTTTTTTATTTATTTATTTTTTTTTAATTTGTAAAGCGCTCCCTAAGTAAAATCTGCACTTCATGGATTGTTACATTATAGTTAATTTACATAAGCCTAAAAATCAATTAACCATGGAAAGTTATTTTATGATCACCCTTATGTATTCTCAAGATTTCCAATTTATTCGTTTATATGGGAATCCAAGTCCATAAGGAAGGGTTAAAAGCAATAAATGATCTCGCGGTTTGCGAAATTTCTTATTGCTTTTAATCTTTTTTTTTATTCTTAGTTAGTTTCTTTATTCTTATTTTCCTTCTGATTTTGCTTCATTCCATTAGTTCGGCGTACACCTTTTTCCACACGCTACGCCGTATATTTGAGAGCGTAATGGGGCAATTTGAAATCACGTATCCAGCAGACAATTAAGGTACCAGCATCTTTACATCTGAATCTACGCCTTCTTCTCGCAGAGTATGTTCGTTCGAGAGATTGTATCATGCATCTCCGTTATACTAATGAACACCACCTTTTCCAGTCACCCCAAGCAATAAAATGCGTTCCTCTGGGCTAATAACGATCCTCACTTATAATTAAGTGGCCATTAAACATTTATGCAAGGCAAGTGAATTTCCGTTGGGTGAAATAAAAAAACAGAAGCGAATCAAATTACACGTCACAGATGTCTGCTATAAATATAAAATGTCAACTAATAAGACTTTTATCGACTAGTGTGTTTGTTTTGTTTTACTGATATGCTAGTAATCATTTTTATAAATAAAATAGAGAAAAGAACTAAAACGCATATCAATGTGCGTGTTTTACGGTTTGCTGAATCTGTAAATGGTTCCTTGAAAGGTTGTTTCGCTGCATGACTCCTCAGTATTACAGAGAAGTCTCACTACTGTGTGTGTCCATTTTTAAACAGCTGCGTATGCAATTGGAACGTCTAATAAGATATTATTTGTTAACAGGCGCTCCTGCGGCTGACTAGTCCAACTTTCTCTGTCCGGAGAAGGGAACTAATGTCACATTAACTAATGCACAGAGGTCGGCTGGTGTGAATGGGAATGATCTGCCTCTATCAATACGGAACACGTGGATTAGAAGTTAAGCTGTTCAATGTGCGGAACTGCGGAAGACGTCCTGCACGTTGCATTCGCTGATGACTTTGTAGGCCACTTTCTCATGCACATCGCAGATAAGCCAATTACCAAAACGTCTTCATTGTCTCGGTAAATCTCCGTCTGTACACATCTGAGGTTATTAATAGCACAAATTAGATGACCTTTTATCACCATCAGTAACATTATCCGCGCCTCTTCAGGTCCACATTATAAATCATAACCGTTCTACACAACGCTAGTCTGTGTGCTAATTACCTGAAAACTTAGCCTCTCTCTGTAATAAATCTTTCGAATCCAACCATTCCGAATATTAAAACCGCTCTTTATTTAATTACGTCAGAATTAGCCAATTACACGCATTCGTCTTACTGATATTTCGCCCAGAGAAAGCTGCACCCGCTACTCCAGAGATAGCTGAATATACTAATGCTGCTGAACTAGTTACATATTTATACGTCGCCCTAGTTGCAAGTATAGAGTGCATATAGCGGGCATCTTTATTGAGCAAAAGGACTGATGCATCGAATCCGTACGAAATGAACTTGTATTTTTCCCCCATTGATAGTTTATTTAGTCTGTAAACAATCACAAGAATTTCCTAGAGTTTCTCCACATAAACAGAAAATTCAACCATACAAGTCAAATAAAAAATATAATTTTTGTTGCTGTTTATAAAAGGGAATTTATAGCAAATAATTTGCAATCAAGTCGTCATACATCGAAAAACATTTTTGTGCATTCAAAGTTCAGTAACACACACCTCAACATGTATTGGGACAATGAAAAGAAAAAATAGTGTGAGCAAATTTTAGTATGTTATGTAGGACTGATGAAAGTAATGGTTGTAGCAGTCCTCCGGGGTATACATTTCTGTACGTATATTCTGGAATTTTCTGTCACGTGTGCCTAAAGGCAGTGGATACTCAGCAGACGATGGGTACCGCAGCCTGGATTTCATGTTGCTGCAAAAGGTGTTCAACTGGATTACGAATGAAGGGGGTTTTTGCTGAACAGGCAGATACTGTTCTCACACCACTCGATTACCGACTAACCTACCTGGAATTGTAAGCCGATGGTAAAATGATCTTGCATTAATCTTCCCCACAGAATTCTCACAATGCAAGAAGAATAACATGCAGATGATGGTCAGCATTTCAGCCAATTCGTTCCTACAACTAATGCGTTTATTATATAACATGAATAGTGTGTATATTTCCGCAAGGCAAGGTCTACTGCGTCTGCCTTCTTCATCAGCTATTATCGAACCACTGCAGGATGAAGGACTCCTCGACAAGTTTCTAGAAACTGCGGTCTTATGCTCTCTGCTGCCTTTGTACACCAGCAAATTTCACCGATCCACCTCATCACTGGTCTTTTTCTTGGACGTTTACGATCAAGCGGTATCCATTCTAAAATTCGTTTGATCCATATATCGTCATTTCCTCTTGATATGTGACTCGCCCATTTCCATTTTAAGCGCTTTGTTCTTTCAATGATATCACAGGCCTTAGTTTTTTGGCGAATCCATGCACATGTTTTTCGGTCTCTTTTGGTTATGTTTAAAATTCGGCGCTCCATAGTTTTCTGAGTGACCCTCAGTCTTTGTAAAGCTTTGGAATTCAATGTATGTTTCACAACCATACGTTAGGACAGAGAGAATAAATTATCAAAAACTTTTCGTTTGGGACAGAGTGGCAAGTTTGTCTTGAAGACTATATTAAGCTATCCAAATGCTTGCCATCCCAATTTTATGTGCCGTTCAATTTCCGTCATGATGTTTCATCGTGTTGAAATTTCTTGCCCAAAGTAAACATACCTTCCACTTCTTATCAAACGGCCATGTTTTCCTTTGGTCTGGTAAATTTGTTGAACAACCTGTGTTTTCTTGATATTCATCTTCAAATCGAACTTCTTGTTTTCATACTACACTTCAATGTTTTGCAGCAATTCTGTCGGATCATTGGCAAAGAATGATAACAACTGCAAATCGTAAGTAATTCAGGCAATCTCCATTTATCTTCAGTACTTTATTATCCCAATTTAGTTCGCAAAAAATTTCTTTTAACAGACGGAAAATAGTTTTGGAGAGATTGTGTGTCATTGTCGGACCCCTTTTTTCTATGATGATCTGAACTTTATCATTGTTGACCCATATTGATTCAGTCGCCTTTTCGTATATTGTTTGGAAAATATTTACGAAATCTCTGTCTACACCTTGGTTGATTATTGCTTGTTTTGTGACCGATTCGAATGTTTTTTTTTTTTTTTTTTATATTCTATGAAGGCTATGGAAATTTATATTCATTGTGCCGCTCTATAACTTGCTGCATTCTTTGGATGTGATCCGTTGTACATGCTTATTCTTTGGGGTTGTGCTGCATCAAGTATTGTGCCTATTCTTGAAAGAATCTTTGTGAAAACCTTGTAGACAACTGAAAAAAAGCTTATTGGTCGGTAGTTTTATAAATCTGCCTTGTCACCTTTTTTTTTTTGTGCAGTAGGATGGCTTCTGCATTTTTCCATGCTCTGGGTACTTGGCTAAGTAGAATGCATTTTGAAAACAGTCTAGCTAGAGCATTACATACCGGCTCGCCTCCACCTTATGCGCCATGATATGTGGTAAACAGAGTTGAAACGTAGCAGCTTAGACTTGTATGCAGTTTCTTGACAAGATATACCCTTGTCGTAATATCTTCCATCTTAGGCGGTTCTTGAGCATCACTCTTCCATTACTGGAATTGGTGTATCTGTACCCAACATATTTACTGTTAACAAATTTAATACTCATTTATACAAAATAAACAAACGTGGTGTGGTGTTGTGTAAAGTCTGTTATATTCAATTTCTTATAAAATTAATGTATGTAGTGTCTTTCTTAAAATATGCGTTAGAATCAAGAGTTACTATATAGGAACTGCAATTCTACAGACTGAAAACAAGCTCACATCCCACACAAGAAAATAATTAAGTTAGGCAATTAGCTTCATAAGTAATAAATTTAAATTATTTTTAATGTTTATAAAAGTTAATTACAAATAGTTTAATAAAATATAAATAGGCGTTTTTATTTGACTTCTATACAGCGCGAGAGAAGAAAGAGTGGAAATAACACTAAAAAGTTTTTGGAAGCCACTAACATTATGCCAACGTCTCGTTAGATACATTGGCATCTACAGTACGAAGGGTACATGAAATCGCGCAAATGCTACTGCAGTCCTCGCTGAGAGACTGACCCAAATTACGGAAATTGTTTGAAATAATTTATATTGTGCGGAAATTTGTATTACTTGGCATGCATACTAATACAGTATCTGAGGTAATAGAAACAGTTTTGTGTTTTTAGGACAAGTTAAATGGGGGCACAATCAGACGTGACCTCAAAGTACATTTGATGATTGCAATAAAAGTTACCAAAGCAATAATGGTTAGGAAAAAAGCACCAGTTTCACTACATATAAATTATTTCCTCTTTATTGCGTTTATACAGTCGTCGATGTTATTTTGAGCGTTCGCGGAGCATTGTGTCTACGTTCAACAATTCACAACAGTCAAACTAATGACCGGCCTCATCTTCCCCCCCCCCTCCTTCTGGGACAACTGTACATGGAGGATCCCAGTGGCACGTCTACGAGCAACTACTCAGCTATGCCCTCTGCAAAGACGCCTTCATCTGTCGGACCAGATGAAGGATGCCGGACGGACCCGAGACACATGCTATCTCGAGTTCAGGACTTAGATGTCAACTTCAACGTTCTGTCGAGATCGACGATATAGGAAAAGAATACTCAATGGGATGACCAAGGCTACTACTATGATAATCTGAGTCTTGAGCAATGTACATTCTTAATCCAACCAACTATGTACATACTTATGCACTTAAATATATATCCTCTAGTATGTATTTTGAAACAAATGGTTGTACACTCACTTAATGTTCTATATATGTAATATACTCAAGTCATTTCTCCATTTTCCTGTACGCTATTTCACTTATTTATGTATTTTGGCTTATTGAGGCAATAATGTCTCTGTAGTACATTGTTAACCCCTGGCCACTTTGCCGTGACGGGCTGTTGCGACTACTATTATGTAAATTATCATTCTAAGCATTGCAATAAAGATTCTTCATCATATTCAACTGCCTTAATGCCATATTGGCATATGAGAATAATTATTCCTAGACGGACATATGAATGCGGTAAATTTATAAGGCTACACGAAAGAACAGCAGATCTACGATAGGTGTCAAAAGGATGTGCACAACAGAAACCATTTCCTGACATAACAGCATGTGAATTTTGTCTATAGCAGCACGCTGAACTCTCCGCATGTGTTCTTTTGATATCAGTACAAATACTGCAGCGATGATAGACAAGTGGGAAAACATTGGAGTGGGAAGGGTCTTCCTCCAAAATGAAGATATACCCTCCCTTACTGCTTCATACTGGACATATTGAGGGGTGATGTCAGTCTAAAAATACTAGGAATGCTGGGAAAGTGACCTTACTCCATAAGATACAGTCAATGAAGAATCAGATTTTAAAAGTTTATCTACTCTTTATGCGCTCTCAACATTATATCAACTATGATTTAGTGTTGAGATTATACTAGATCAATAAATGGTTTCAGTGATAGAGTTCGTCTCATGTAACTCAAATGACCAACGTATTTTCACAGTTACATACCACTTATAGTTATGACGATAACTGTGCCATTGTGAAGTTCCGAAATATAGATATAGTAACCCTGATCTAAGCTAGTTCCTTCAAATGAAGTTCCAATATGTTTCACTAGATTCTACATTATATATATATATATATATATATATATATATATGGGAAAGCGAACACATACGGCTGCACATTACATTGTTTTTGCGCATACAAACTATATAAAATATTATGCCTACATACAAGTAATAGTTTTAAGTTTTTTCTCGCATTTCTTGAAAATCACCTTTTCATACGTTATACACCGTGATGTGTGGTGCAGCTGAAACTCCTTTTGGTCTGATTCAGTAAGCAGAATCTTGGATGAAATTTTTCCCTGTGGCTCTGATGATCAGAGTGACTTGGCACAGCAAAGTGTTATTTCTGGAAATTTTGGCTATCGTACTAACCAGATTGAGGAACCATTTACTTTACTTTACCTCAAGCTATTTATTGCCCATGCAAAGGATGGCAAGTAACTGCGCCTTGATAGGATTGAAGTGCAAGTTCTCAAAAGAACTTATCATTTAAGATCTGATTGGTATCTACAAATTTATAATTCCTGTTTTGCTGAAGGTGTCCTCCCTGAAGTTTGGCGGGTTGCCCTCCTTAAATTATTATTAAAAGCATTGACGGCTTCCCAGTGAACCAAGGTTATACCGTCCTATTGCTCTCTTGCCTGTGTTGGCCAAAGTGTGTGATATCAGTCGAATATTGATTAATTATACTAATAAGAATGTCCTCAGAAAAACAATTTGGATTTAGAAAAGGAATGTCTACTGAAGATGATATATTTATTAGGTTATTTGCAGTGTTTATAAGTTTGATGGGTAGTATTGTTCTTGGATTATTTATTAAAGGATCTTTTGATGGACTTTGATGGGAGGGCATCCTGGCAAGAATAAGGTTAACTGGTTGTCCAGATAATTTGTTTGCAGTTGTCAGGAATTATTTTTCTTACATAAAAATTATTTGTGGAACTAAATATACTAAGATAAAGAGAGATGTAAACAGAAGTTGTCTACAGAGGTCGGCGATAAGCCTCTTTAATTAGAATATTGTATTTGATGAGATTTTAAATAAAGAAATTGGGGGACGAAATTTGTGGCTTATGCTGATCAACTTGTCATTCTGGTCTTTGGAAACTAAAGATCATCAATTGAAGCTAAAACAGCGAATGCTCCTAAAAATACTTGTGGATTGGAGAAAACTTGCTAAATTACAGACCTCCTCACAGAAAACGGTGCATATGTTGCTCAAAGGACATTTAAATATGAATAAATATTAAGTCGTGAGAGCATAGGTTATCTCCCCTAGGTATGCAGAACAAGATATTTAGAGTTGCAATTAAGAGGAGCGACTTTTCTTTATAGAACACGTGATTAGAGTCGATTGGGGAATTAAAGGACACTTTCTCAATTTATTATATGACTGTTTATTAACCCCCCCCCCCCCCGCGTAGTAACCTATGCTTCTACAGCTTGGGTACACAGGATTCCCAATTCAGTTATTCAAAAATATCTGTTGCAAACACAGCGATTCGCCCTTCTGAGTACAACTCGTACTTGTCACAGTTTCTAATGAAGCTTTGCAGTTGATGGCAGGGAGACTCCCTGTTGATTCTCCTTTCTGGCATGTATTTTGTTAAGAATATTAATGCTACAATTTTGGGTGTAACATCTTGCCTTGATGTTAAGATTGTATTTCAGAGCTGACCTAGAAGTTTAAAAGAAAAGACTAATGAATTATTCATACAATTTATGGAAATCTAGATGGAATAAAAGCCAGAAAGGTAGACAAAGATGCTTTTGCGAAGAGTAAATATTATAGATGTGAAAAGAAAACCTTGACTTCAATTTGGATTGAATGCGGCATTCCTCATGACTGGACACGGGCTTGTTCAGAGATTATGTCAGCTAGGTTTGTCCTTAAGGAACCTATGTACTTGTGAGACATCTGCTCATATTACGTTCGACTGCAACAATTATGTTGACTTGTGATCTTATTAAGAAAGATTAGTCGCAGCATTAAATCAGGATAGATAAAAAACTGTTTATTATTTTAATGATTATATTTCTAAAGTTTTCAAGCGGAGGATGATTTTAAGGACAACTAGATAATATAGACCTGCCTCCCAGTGGCAGGGATGGTAACCCAATTCACTGGGATGGATGATTCCCTTATGTCTTATTTCCTTTAGTCGGGGCCAAGTGGCACTCATCCTCTATTTGATTTAATGTTAATTCGAGTTAATCACTTATTTTATTTCTAATAGCTACTCCTGTTGCCTAATAAAATTTATAAAACATCCACGAATAGACTTCGATTTAGGTAGTCGTTAATAAATTGGCATTTTAAATAGAATGTTACTTTGCAATGTTTCGAGAATGGAGCCCGGAATATTTTACAGTAAAAACTGTGGAAACTCGACAAAAGTGAGGGATATTTGTGAATGATGCCGAAAATGCATCACTGGTATCGGACAGTGATGAGGAATGAGAAATCGAGAAAAATCCAGAGTAATATCATCGTTACTGAGAGTAACACAAATGGTAATGATGATCCTGTTCCACAATCCATCATCCCTGATCACGGACGATTGAAAATTACGAAATGAAGGTGATAATAGTAATGAGCCAGATCCGAGTAGTGCTCTACAGCCAAATATAACAAATATGAAATATGCGACCTTTACTGGGACGAGGTTGGCAGCCCAACAATTCAATTCATTCGCTCCTGAAGGGACAGTCAAACCCCTAACACCCCAAAGTCTTACTGTCAAAGAAATAATACATTAGAAGAATTTATATTTAGTACAGCGTGACAAGTCATTATACTATTTTGTAATATTATGACTTGTGTCTATGGCTTATGTGACATTAAATTTACTTATTTGCTATTATTAAATCTCTGTATATAATAAGCATAATCTGATTTTTTTAAGGAAGTAAAAAGTTAAAAAGTAAACCGGAACGGTACTACCCAATGTAATCTGAGAGTTACAAACCAATTTTGGAAAACCCAAAACAGAAAATTTATCACTTTATCGAATGCCATTTTTTTTTAAACTACAAATTGGAAATTTTAGTGCATCAAAAATAAATTAAATAGCCCTTGAAGGACATTTGAATGACAAATTTCACTCCTCAAAAACATTACGCACAGGCGCACACATAAAAGCGATTGTTATCTGCAATTGTTGTCTTATAAAGCTACCCTATCTCACTACAAAATCGATACGGTCTTGGCTGAAGACCAAGATCACTTCAAAGTAAATTCCCAGTCTCCACGACGCCACGCTATTTTTCTATTCGAATCAAATACCACAGTTAATTCTGCCATTTGAAGACGCAAGAGTTACCCTACAATTGCGCAATATCCTCATGTTCTAGAGAAATGTTCAAACTAACTCATAAGTCACCTTCTTGACACCGAGGGGGGACAACATGGAAGCACGTTATTTCTTTCTACTCATACGAGTTATGGTTGTTGAGCTCATATGACTGAAAATACTCAATTAATATCAGGTTCCTATCTAAGGGCGTTATTAAACCAATCCTAATATAAACCAATTAATATCAAGTTCGTATCTAAGGGCGTTATTAAACCAATCCAGTATAATATTTTGTAAGGCGATATAAAAATCGAAAGTATGTAGTGTAGGTGTTAATAGTTTTATTTTTTCTATTTTTGCAGTCAAAAATTAATATCGATTTATGATCTGATGGAATTATTAAGTCGGCTGACTTTGGTTGTATAAGTTGGTTTTATCGTGTCCAGTTTCCAAGTATGGTTAGTTCTAGTGGATGGCAGTATTTTGTATTACAATTTCTAGACTTTGTTCAAAACTCTACACAAGTTGAGTTGTTACGGGAAGGGGGAAGGTATTAACAGTTTTAGTGTTAAAACAAGATAAAATCCCTTCGTGAATTTCCAAAGTGCCCATAAGATTAAATACCCGTGCCGTAATGCAAGTACCTCCATACAGCCTTGCTCTCTCCGAGAGTATTAAACGATGGAACAGCAATTTTGCCATCACTAAGTTTCACTCAGTCATGCTCAGTAAAGAGAAATGTGTTATTCAAATGTTAAGAGTTATTTCATGCCATAAAAATCAGCGGTTTGTTTGTATATATCATACACTGGTCACCGAGCACACTACGAATAATTAACCAATGTAGTACATTAAAGAGTGTCTCAGTGAAAAGGAATAAAGAGCTAGTTCCTTTTGACTATTTTTCTCATTTCAATATCAGTATAAGTGCTTTCGAGTAGAATTTACAAACATTTGCAACGACAAATTCGTGACAAGTCCGGAGATGAAATCGCTAATTATTGTAAAAGCAGAAATTAATTTATGCTTCATTAGTGGAGAAACTTTATGGAAAACTGGGAAAGAGAATAGGATAACTTCTTGTAGATCAGTTCAGATCACTTGTGACAGGGATACCTAGAACTTAAGTATAAGCGCGTTCCAAGCTTTAGATGAATTTTTGAGAGGTTTACCGGAAGAATCAACAACTCACGATCAGATTTTAGACGAGTTCTGTAATCTGCCATATTAAAATGACAGGAGATATCATCGGATTCATTTTATCTGACTGAAGTTGAAGTGTTAAGATGTTATCTTTCCCCCCCCCCGGGGAGAAGATAACATCTTTTCCCCGGGGGTGGGGGAGAAGATGTTATCAGTATCAAATAGTGGCCGTGAGGAGTGTATTCAAGCATATCATTACTAAGGGCGTATTAAAATGGCTAAAAGCAGGAAATTAGGAAGTCAGTGCAAAATGGCTGGGTGCAAAATGAAAAATATTTCGGCCTAGCAGAGTAGCATATCAGTCTCCGTGTAAAATAAAAAAAGCCTTGGCAGGGGAAAGATCAGCGAAACTGGATAATTCGAAAGTGATAGTTAGGTCTGGGAATGGCTGCTTCCAGCAGGAATATGTACAGTGCCATAAATTCATGCATTCGTACAGGAATTGTTCCAGGATTCAGTCTCTCTTTCTAATTCCAGTACGCTGTATTAATACTATAACACATGACAAAATCTCCCCAAAAGCAAGAATTGTATTCTCTGTATGGGGCCAGGTGTTTGTGCTAGCCTAACCACACGGATAATTCCGTACGTACTCTTACAAGGAAATGCCCTCATGGTATGGCTAATTCTGCCCAATCCTGCCAAACAAAACTCCATTAACCTGAACAGCGCACGAGACCTTCGCGTTAGTATCTCAAACCACTGAGGATTCCATATTCGAACACAAGAAAATAATTAAACCCCAAGGCTCTTGACTTTGGATGATTATGGTGACACACGCATACAAAAACAATGTAGCAATTAACAAATTTGGGGGTTTTTTCTTCCCTCTATATTAAAAAAAAAACGTAAAAAGAAGTTTTTCTTTAATTTTTAAAACTGACATCTGTATCTTAACGTTTAAAGAATATCTTTTGAGGAGGTCTGATTTGTAAAAGAATTTATGATTTCGCTTTTATGGGACGTGGAGTGGGTTGGCGTTTTCTTTGAAGACACCGGCATCTTGAAAAAAATAAAAAGCTTGCGCACGGTTAACACTTACATGTAAAGCTGTCAAGTTTCAAGGCATCTTTTATGAGTTTCCTTTACAACTATTCCCAGTGTTGAAATAATTTAAGGCCGAAATGTGAGGAACGAACAGCTTGAAATACGAAGCCATAGAAAAACAACATAAGACCACTGTTTACGAGACTCAGGAGGTAAAGAAGCATGCGCTTGGTTGTGATAAAGTACTAATAGTTTAAATCTCAACAAAAAAGTGAAACATTACAGGTGGCTTCGCGTAATATTATTAATCTATGATCAATAACCAGTGTCATATGACACATAGTGTCGTTAATTGTACAGGTAACACCTTTATGGTTCAGTAAGATTGAGGGAAGGGATAACAGAAAGGTAAAGAAAGCAAAAGACAATCTGATAATTAAGTCGTATGCAAATGACTTAATTACTTTACGTTTGCTCTTTTAAGGAAGCACATTTTTTAGTTCAAACCGCACTAGATCGCAACTGTTTATGCACTCTTATAACGAAGGTTCAAAAACGTGGCTGAGAATCTCGAACCAAAAACAACGCTAGCACGTGAAGCGTTCCATTTGTTACCTCGAAGAGTCCCTCCGCTAACTTTCTCATCAAGTGGTCGCATTTAATTCCACGTGTAGTTTGGAAATCGTCTGGCTGTAACAAACTAAATTATTTACGGTCATGTTCCCGAGCTTTTTCTTTTCAAGCCTTCCTTCGAATGCGCGCTGTAACGGGTTCGTGAGTGTCTCTCTGATTGCTTGGTTTGTTTTGAACTCAAAGCATTCATCAGACTTGCTAATTTAATTGTTCCTTTCTGGAATTTTAAACAGAGTGTGTCAGCCTGCCTCAGATGAAAGAGGAATGTTCTCTTATTTGTTTAATTCGACTACGTTTTCTGCAGAAATTTCCCTTCAAAATTACAGAGCGCAAGGTGTAAGAATCTAATTTGTTCTTATCACATCTTGAAATTCTTCTGCTGGTAAAAACATCTTATTCTTGGAGAATCTATACTAGCAATCCTTCTGCTACTGTCATTTGTTCTACAGATTCCTTATCCTCATCTAATTCTTGTTTTAACCCAAAAATTCCTGTCGCAATACGGACTAATCCTGTATCCTAATTACATTTTTCCCCTCCTCTTTCCTCACAGATCTTCTAATTCCTCATTTTAATCCTATTCCGGGTTTCATGAATTTTTGTGCACTCACTCTCTCTCTCTCTCTCTCTCTCTCTCTCTCTCTCTCTCTCTCTCTCTCTCTCTCTCTCTCTCTCTCTCTTTTTTTCTGCTAGCAAAATTCCTGTATATCATTCACAAAACTCCATTACCTGCCCTGGCAGCCTGTCTGCATTGCTCAGAAAACTTCATATCTGACTGCATAATTACTCCCAGGTCTTTTATTTTCTATCACCTTAAGTGTAGTACCAAACACAGTTGGTACGTTTCTCTGGGGTTACTTCTACCCATATGCAGTACTTTGCATTTGTCAATATTAAAACTTCAGTTGCCCCTTCTCAGCCCATCTGCCCAAATTTTCTAGATCCTGTTGAAGTAGCACACAGCCATTACTGTCATTAACAACCCTGCCAACCTTGTTATCTGCAAACTTTGACATTAAGCCTGATATGCCTTCATCAATATCATTGATAAATATACAAAACAACAGTGGACACAACACCGAACCCTGTGGGACTCGACTAATAACATTAGTCCACGAAGAGCAGCACCCATTGATTACCACCCTCTGTCTTCTCCCACTCAACCATCCTTTTATCCATTGTACCAACTTACCCTTAATACCATTCTGCTCCAATTTGCAACGTCATCAACTTTTGCCCCTGGCAGACATACTCTGGTCCTATTCCATCTATCCTTTTTACACAATACATTCCCCGTCTCCCTGACAATAGAGTCACCAACAATAACTAGTTCCTTTGGGACCAACGCATTCTGCCTTGGAGATTGCTGCTGTGTTGCCTGATGCCCAGGAGTGAGCTCTGGCGTTGAGTTGGGCAGCTGAGAGCTTGACGGGCCCCTCATATTAATTTCTTCGAGGGCATCTACGCTACACCTCAAGCTCTCATAGACGCCCATTAGAAACGCTGAGTTGACGCCTAATTTCTAGACACTCTCTGCACCTGGCACACACAAAGACATCCTCCTTGGCTAGATCATATTCTAGATTATTCAGGATTCATGAACATTATTCATTATAATCTAGAACATTATTCATGTTCTAGATTATAAATGTATAAAAGGCAACGAGAGAACGATTATTCAGGAGTGCAATAAAATACAGTAAATTGGTTAATAATAATAATAACAACAACATGTGTCATAGTCGTACAAATATCGCATGTTAATAATGTTCAGATGGGTAATAAACTATTTAACCAAGAAAAATACGAGATCTTAAGCTTATTTTTTTTTATGAAACCCCCCAATATTAACATTATTGAAACCTTAGTACAACACATGGGATAAATGTTGAGAGAAGAAAAGATATCTTTTGATATCAGATTGAATTTCTGTAATAATTTTCTGGAAATGCGTGTGACGTCAGGTTGTTCCAAAGATCAGAATTAGTTAAGGATTACGTATAGCTTTCTTCGCGAAATTAGACAATGAGTAACATAAATGGAGATCTGAAGTAATCATAAAAGGTTTTCAGCAGTTCGCTAGTAGGATATTTTAAGTGTTACGGAAATTTAAAAACTGATGATAGCACAGAAAATTAAAATAGAAAATCGTGTTTGCTAAACGAAAATTCGCTTCAAAGGAATGTGATCGATTCATCTTTAACTCGAATTGCGCTTACTCAAACCTCTAACGTTTCACACAATTCAAAAATTCCCATTTCACAAATGAAAAGGTCTCATCAGAATGGACTTTGTTCCCATCACTCAGGTATCCGTTTATTTCTGAATATCATTTCAATCATATCATAAATACCGCTAAAGTCGTAATGTCTATAGAGAAGAATGAGCTTTGTTTCTGCATTTCAAATTGAAACCATCCCCCGAATATCGGAAATGAATTTATCGAATAACCAAAAGCGTAATTAATGGAAAGAGAAAGGAGTGTTTAGACAGTGGGGGAGATAGTGCAACGAATGTTCGTGTAATTAAAAACAAACTTCGGTAATACTAATATTTACCTTGGCGAAGCAACTACATCAACTCGATCATTTTTTTCGGATTATTGTGAACACCAATTGAAATTTCAACGGGTTCTTTCTGACAAACGGATGGGAATTAGAAACTTTAATCTTCTGTCTTTCAGTGAAATTTATTGATTAACGATAATCATTACAGACACAGTAAATGATAATTATAGTTTATGGTCGGTTTATAATGTACAATTACAGCCGAAATGTAATATTCCTCTTTTTGTAGACTGCTAACGAACAAAACCTGTAATGATTTTCAATTGTCACGATGTAATGGGAAGCAAATGACGTGTGTTCATTATCTGTTAATCGCGAATATAATTTATATCAAATAACAGCAGCAATACTGATTATTCTGTCACTCGAATATTTCACCGCACTTGCCATTATTTTGTTACAGCTTAATGCAAGTAGAAAATCCAAAGGTTTTATTATAATTACATAAAAGCCTCTGTCTCGCTAACAACTAGAGGGGGAAGAGATAACGATAATTAATAAACGTACATAAATAAAACATTTCCGCTGCGTGCATAGTAAACTCCTGATAACTAATAATTGGTACTGAGGTCCAAATGATAATTTAGATCATGTCGCTATTTCCAGCGCAATTATTTATCTCAATTCACTTTAAATATAAAAATCTTGAATATTCTTTATTCCTATATGTAAGGGCTTTCTCGTTGCTTTTAACCTTCCCTGACTGAATTTGGATTATAAAATGGAAAGAACATGGTCATCGCTGACGATTTGTTGTAACGATGGGTAGTCAAGAAAACGTTCTGAGAACAGGGCAGCTAAAATCTGTTAATAAATTATAGAATATATTAATTCTATAACTTAATGTATTATAAAATAATACAAAAAGAATTGTATGTCTTATGCAGTTTCTAAAATTTCATTTTTTGTTATGTTGTTGGCATCAGAAGAATGAATATATAGCAAATCGAGCATGTTCAAGTAATCATATTTTTGACCAAAGGGGGCAGAAATGTTAAAGGAATCCATGAAAAAATGACTAAAGTGCTTGGAGAAATATAACTCAGTAATGTTACTGTTGCAAGATGGTCGGCAGAGTTCAAATGAGAACGGGAGTCAATTGAGGATGATCAGAGGTTTGGTCGGGCATTTGAGGCAATCAGTTCTAAAAAAAAAAACCTGCCATCGTTGAAGAAAACTATTCACAGAAGAAACAGTGTCTGAATTTGAAAGAGTACTTAAAATTTCTCTATGGAAGCATTTTAACAAAAATGCATGAACATTTGGAAATTCCAACGTTTGCAAGATGGGCTCTCAGAAATCTTTCCATCCATGATATAGGGTAGAGAAAAGATTAAAAGAATTTAAAATTAATTCTTGCTAATCAAGATAGATGTAAATTTTGTTTATCCTGTTTAGTGACTGGTGATGTTACATTTTTATGAACCTGCTGTCGTTGTTATAGGCGCTGAGGCCATATTGCGCCTTATATAATGTTTCTCTAAATCACGTGTATTCTGCGGCCGATTTGCTGTTTGCTAGACGAAAATTACGAGTTTCCGGGATAAAAAAAACCATGCTATCCTGACACCGACTAACTCAGCAAAGTTGTGAAAAAGTCTCATTAAAATTCTTTGCGTCACTGATGGGATTCGAACTCAAGTTTTTTTTCCATCAGGTGTGGGAAAGACGGTGATTATATGAACTGCTACCCACGAGAGCTTTTATGAACTAAGTTAGAAAACATGTAGTGGATGTAAAGGGATCTCCAAATCCATAAAAATTCGATCCCCACACAGCTGGAAAAAAGTGCGAGGCTCAATTTTCTGGGACACAAAGATTGTTGTTAATCTATTACCTTACATCTAAAACCACAATAACAGGGGGAATATTATGCCAGCGTAAAGTGAACATTAAAACCTACAGTTCGGGAGAAAAAGGCGAGGAAAGTTGGGTCATCGAGTTTGCTTCTCGATGAAAATGTACCCGTGAAAAAAGCCAGGGCTGTACAAGCTAAAATTAATTAAGGCGGATATTAACAATTAAACCACCCTCATAGAGCCCATATCTGGCCCCAAGTGACTATTATTTATTCAGAAACCTCAAGTCCAATCTTCGTAGAATTCATTTAGGTGATGATGAATAGCTAAAAAGAGCTGCGGAATCTGGTTTGAGGCTGAACCTGGAAGGTTTTTTTTTTGTGTGTGTGCGTGAAAATAAACTCTTTGCAGATTAAGTGCAATAAGTGTATTGAACTTCGGGTGAATACACTGAAAAATAAAAATATTTTAAAAATATATAAATAACAAAATTTCATACCTATGTCTTCTATACTCTGCTCCCGGAACTTTTTGACCACCCCATTGCTAACCTTACCACCGAAGGTATCAGAAGTTTAAGATTTTTTAAACAATTATATTTATTTTTAAATAACAAAAAGCAATTTATAATCCGGGATCATAATCTCTCTCTCTCACTAAACGTGCCAATTCAATATAAACTCTTTCTCTACTATACGTTACGTGCTACGGGTATTTAAAGTTTAAGTACTCAAAAAATAACTATTGCATTTGACAATTTGTGCAAATTTAAGAAGATGATTGAAACCTCTGCTGACTGAATAGATATCATTCAGATTGAATGTCGCATGAAAGTTTTCGTTGCTTTGATACAATGAACGCACGGCAAACATACTATCCAAAGCATCAGCTACTATATACTATATAGCTACTATATGGAGAGCTCCTGTAATATGCATGTAAAAAAATAAGAAAATAATTGCCGGATTTCTATTAGTCCAATTTTAATGAAATTTGAATAGCTCGACAAATCTTTGTAAAAGAGCTAAATGTAAAATTTCATGAAAATCCGTACTCTGGATTCTAGTTATTACATACGACGGGCAGATATGGTGGGATAACTAGCACTTCGCGCACCCTTTAGTCTAACCCGCCTAAAAAGCAGAACAGTCTACAATTCCACTTAACTTAAATAAGAAGTTAAAAGCTGGTGCAAGTTCTTTAGTGAAAGATCGCCACTATGGTTACAAGTTTGCAAGGTAGAACGAGAGGCAGAAAAGAGCAAGCGCCTAAACTCGAAGTGTGTTACTGGAATTTCTAAGAGAAACGACTTATATAAAAGCAGTTACGAACAAGAATAGCGTTAAAGAATCCACAAGCAATAGCCCATCTCAGGCAGGCAGTAGGTGTAAAAGAAAAGCGGTAGGAAATTGGGGGGCTTAAATTTGGGATTAAATTTACGGAGTATTAATGACAAAATTGAGACATGTTTCCAAACCGATAATGTTCTCGCCAAATATCGCATTGGCTAAATTGCTACACAATGATATTTCTTTGCTTATTCATTACAATGGAGACTTAACCCATGCAAAAGAAGTCAAGTTAACAACCTTGACGAGTCGTATTTTTTTATCGTTCATTTGAAACTACCCAGCGAAAGGAAACAGCATTCTTCCCAGCAATAGTTCCATTCAGTAGAATCTTCTATCTACTGTAGCATGACGATAACATTTGATCAAAACCACGGTGCAACTTTAAATATCTAAGAATTTATCGCTGGAATTATTCCGTTGGATAACGGTAGCAGATTGTGACATATTCGTGTTTGGGGTTGTCATAAAATTACTAAATACACCATGCCTGTAAGGGCTTATTCAGATACTAACTTGCGAAGCGCGAACTTCTCAAGAGGTGGATTTTTTCTCTACTTTTTGGAGGAAAAAGATCCACCTCTTCAACAGTTCGCGCCTCGAATATAATTATATCTAAATCCAGACACAAGCCAAGATTTAAGGCTGTGATTCTACGTAGTTCAGAATAACTGTGTAGTAAATAGATCTAACTGAACTACAGAGGAATCTGCTGGACTCTTTACTGCCTATAGGATATTGTACGCAGCAGGTGTCGCTGAATTGTGGGACTGATTCACTAAAAGTCCAAGTGGCCTCGCAATTACCGTAAGAGTCTCGGAAAATTTGTTTTTATTATTAAAATTTTAACGCTGACGCGATATTTAGTCGGGTCCTCTGTCTTATTTATCAGATGAGGTTAATTTTCTGTAATTAAGCCAGCGGATATTTTTTTTTATTCAAATTCGGTTCCGCACAAAGCTTTTTTTTTTCTTTTGTTAGTTGTTGGCGCATCGGCTTCTGTGGCCATAATGCACCTCCCAAAGTTTTTGCATTTTACTCTGATCCAAGCCCGAGGCGGGATTCGAACCCGCGACCTTTGGGTTGAAGTGCCAGGGTGGCCGAGTGGTTAATGCGCCAGAACCTGCCACTCCAGAGTTCATTAACCTTGTCAGAGAATAAACACTGACATAGTAAACAAATACACTTACCTTTGGGTTGCAATGCTTGTACACACCTTAACTTCAACGGAGATCCAGAAAATGACTGCATTGCGGAAAAAAGAAGACTCCAGACCCACTTGCTGCAGGCACGATGGGATGTCTCCATCAAAGGTCGGATAACAAAGAAATTCTTTCCAAATGTAGATAGATTCCAACCTAAATTACCAACCTGGTACGTACCTGGCCTGTTTGTGACGTACCTACTCACAGGACATGGTGCCTTAATCGGCAAACTAACAACTCTGGGAATAACTGAAAATCCAAATTGTACTTGTGGCGCTCCAGAAACTTGGTCGCACCTAATGTATGACTGCTACCAATACGACGACATCCGCTGCCAGCTAGTGACAAGACTACAACATTCACCCAAGGACCAGGAGTAATTCATCCTGGACGATAAAGAACCATATATGGCATTCACCGAATTTGCACAGAAACTGTTTAACAGACGCCGAGCCACACTAGCCCAACAAGCAAATAAACACACAACTGGAAACTAAACGGAGTGACAAATGCAGAAAGACCCGCAGATCAAAACGGTAGGAACAAGTAACAAAAGGGAACTAAGAATGGAACAAGCAACATAACGACAATATAAAATGGGACAAGCTGCTATTCCCACAACAAATTCCACACCTCCAACGAGAATAAAAGGACATGGTCTACAACTCTGTGATGTGACTGACTAAACCCTGAATCTGCATCTGCAAAAGGGCCACATGGACCTGAACCATGCAGCTTCACTGCCATCAAGCCTCGTTGGGGATGAGAATCGAGCACCTGACTCGATTCCTTTCCAACCCTACCACGGTGGGGAGGAGACACCTTGTCTCCCCCCGTCGACCCCCCTTACTCTCTGGTGAGGCATGCCTCACTGACCAACTGGGGGCACCTCCTCTATCGCTCCCATAATTCTAACTTTATTCCCCAGTCTTCTATCTCCCCTCCTACTCTATCTATATACAACGCGAACGCCCCACACACTAAATTTAACAACACATGAAATAATCTTCGCCCAGTCTCGGCCTATCCATCTACGTAATATCAAACCCCTCAGACAAGCGAAACTCATTTCGCTTGTCTGCATTCAATACAGACAAGCGAAATGAGTATATACACAGGTGTATATACACATACATATGATTTTGATTTTTTTTTTAGGTCCTAGTAGCCGAAATCTCAGGAAACTAAGCGCAGGACCTGCCAGAGTAACTAAGTCTACTGGGTTCCTGGTCTGCCTCCACGGGGCGAAGGTGGGGCAACGTTGGGCTCCAGCAGGGGTCCAGCGGCTAAATGACCAGATGAACAACGGTACATGACATTACACATGTACAATACACACACACTTTTAAATCTCTGGCATTCCCAGCAAACTGGTACACCCACAATGAAAGCAACGCGGTGATGGGGGAAACCCCTGGTGCCGCATGACATCAATATACCTTACACCTTTGTGTTTCCAGGCAGGCACTTTTCCCACCTGGCTAACCCCGGCGGTTGCAGAACTCAGGAAATGAAAGGTTCAATAGAAGTTGAATATTTTTCTATAGGATAAACTGGATATATGTGTAAAATAAATCATATAGGTTTGGTTTACATGATTTCTTGGAATATCAAATAGAGAGAACAATCAGAATAAGATTTGAACAGAAAGAAGTGAAAATTATCCGAAAATTCGCTGCACAAAATCGCGGAAGGGCAATAAATTAAGCAAGAATAAAGCAACTTATAGAACTGGTGTCTCTCCCTGTCTGCTGCTCCTCTCTATCAATTCTAGAAGATTCACATCGGTTTCCAAACATACATACGATATCATTACATAAAATAGTTAATCGTTTATATATTTTATATGATTTACAAAATGGAATAATCACCTATTTATCTGGAAAGGTTTCGTATAATCAATGATAGAGGATTTCCCCCCCTCCTCTTCTGTGCTGGCCTGACAACCCGTATGCACTCCTGAGAGAATTTCCATATCAAAATTTAACTTATATCTTTTCCTTCTCCGAATACCTAAGTTTCCCTGAGTAATAAATTAATCTAAGGATATTGCTACCAAAAAAGTAGCTTAAAGTTAAAATTTACTTACCTTTTTTTTTTTTTTCTCTGCAAATGCTATCACACCTTGCATATCACGGAAATTTGCTGTTTGGCTTACCGATCCATATTCATAGCTTTCCTAATAATAAAATGAGCTTCGATAAACGTTAAAATATCTTACTGTTATGGCACATCATAAAAATACAATTTCACAAGTACTTCGTACAAAAAAGGGGGGCATGGTACCAATAAATAAAGGGGGGAAATGCTTATGCTTATCTAACCCTAGGGGCTCACATCTGGTTAATATTGGCTTGGCACACCCACGGTCCTGAGCTGGATATCATCATTCTTCTCTTTTTTGGTGACTCTCTCTCTCTCAGGGTACTCAATTTTTTTTTTTTTTTTTTTTTTTTTTTTGGCTGGTGCAGCATAAGCCTCAAGCTTCCTTGCACTATATGGCTAATAATAATAACATACTGCACCAGCGAAATTAGTTGGCCGAAACTACCAGCTGCAGAGTGGTAAAGAGATCGAAGCCATGGCATAGGGAGAGACCTACAAATACCTAGGGATGATGCAGGCTGAGCAGTTAGAGCACAAGGAAATCAAGAAGTGCCTGACCGAAAAATATCATCAGAGACTCAGAAGCCTGCTGAAAGCAAAATTGAACGGAGGGAACACAGTTAAAGCCATAAACACCTATGCAGCTCCAGTAATAACATACACATTTGGGGTCATAGATTGGACTAACACCGAGCTAGAAGATATCATGCGAAAGACAAGTACAATGATGACCAAGAGTCGCCAACACCACCCAAGTCAGCAGTGGAGAGAATAAAAATACCTCGGAAAGAGGGAGGAAGGAGCCTGATAGAACAACTGAAAACAGCGATAGTTAACCTGAAAGATTACTTCGAGAACAACACAGCACCACTCCACCAGGCCATAAGGAAGATAGATAAGTGATATACCCCACTCTACCTAAGCGAGAAAATCCCTCCTGCCCAAACGGTACAAGAAATGAAGACAGAAAGATGAGCAAAGAAGACACTCCATGGCAGACACTACAATGACCTCCATCAAGATCACATCGATAACACTGCTTCCAATGCATGGCTCAAAGAAGCAAGGAATGTCAGATGACACATGTCGACGATGCCACCTGGCCTCAGAAACGATCCAACACATCACCGCGGGGTGCAAGGTGATCACCAGACTGAGTAGACTCATAGACAAGACCAGGTAGCCAGGATAATACATTCAGAAGCTAGCAAGGAAATACCAGTTGACCAAAGAAAGTGTACCATACTACAAGTATGAACGCCATGCAGTACTAGAGACCCGAACCCACAAGCTGTACTGGGACTGGGACCGCGCCATAATAACGGATAAGACCATCCCGCACAACAGACCGGACATAACCCTTGTGGACAAGATGGCTTGTCCACAAGGGTTATGTCCGGTCTGTTGTGCGGGATGGTCTTATCCGTTATTTTCTTATCCGTCATTCGGCACCGCTATGTCAACCTACCTGATTGACATAGCGGTGCCGAACACAAGCAATGTCCAGAAAACCCATAAGGAAAAAATTAGGAAGTACACGAACCTGAGACTAGGGAGATGTGGCATATGCAAGAAGTATCAACCATCCCAATCATCGTGTCAACAACCGGTATGGTACCAAAGACTCTACAGAGCAGCCTAGCAGCAATAGGTCTCCCAGAAAACACCTACAAAGAACTCCCAAAAGTCGCAATCTTGAACACCCGTAGGATAGTCAGAGATTTCCTCGACCGACAGTAACACCAGGGGTGAAATGGAAGTTTTTTTTTTTTTTTTTTTTTTTGGCTGATACTGCATAAACTTTCTTGCATCATATGCCTCTACTAACGCTAAATGCTAATTACAACCGCCCTGTGTACTTGGTAGCAGTACCCATCACGGAGTGGAATCCCCCAATCAGGGAGAAATAATATAAGAACAATAATAATAACAACATAGTACATATTGTATATTTCTTAACTATCTGGCTTACACTCAACTTTAGTTAATATACATCACCTACAAGCCTATCTAGCCATTAACTCAACTATTAATTTGCCAACTTAATGTGGATGCTATTATCCAAACACAATACAAAAATCAAGAAGCCACGAAGAGTGCTAAACTTTCTACATGAATTTAAAAACAAGATTCCAAGAAGGATTCATAAGTTAACAATAATGTAAGACAGTTACATTGTTATCCTTACAGTCCAGGAATGCACGGACTACAAGTGCAAACAAGATCATACGAAAAACATTGTAAATAAGTAACAGCCGCAGCAACAGAGTTTTTCGTCCACCTGAACCTACATAAACTGGAGAAGCGTTTGTTTGCTTGCTTGAGTTGAAATTTATGACGCATTAGTTTTTAAGACAGTAAATCCAAAAGCTGGTAATACCTTACCCGAATTAAAACAAAACCATATCAAAAATATACTGCGCAAGGTATACAATGCAGACATTAATCACCCAAAAAAAAACCGAAAAATAATCAAACTGTCAATCATCACTATTAAAAAATGGCAACAAAATCAGCAATACCAATAGTACAAGCCCTTGATAAATTGATCTACGATAACAACAAAGAGCTGGACAGAAAAAAAATGGATAAAAATACCATTAACACTATCTCAATTTTCTGCTGTTCGCCGAATTCCATAATAAGTTTATGTCTCCCCTCCCCCTTTTCTTACCTGTAGAGAAATAACGGCGAGCAGAGAGGAAGAACTCATAAAACAAAAAAATGCAAATAACAATATAAAATTTATAGTTTTGAAATTGTACAGGTATTATTCAAGGAACAGATCACAAAAAAATTGAATTTTTATACGCATTTGAATATTTCATTTAAAAATTCCAAACAAGGTTGGGGGAGTCGGGACAAAGAACGGCAATTCATGCGTGTTATGTGGTTTACAAGATTATTGATAATTAAATTATGAAGTATTAGTAGTAGCGTATGATAGAAAAAGCAAGCTTATGAAGTACCGGGCAAAAAAAAAAAAAAAAAACCTCCCACATCATCTGTCCATTCCCTCCAATTTGTAAAGTCCGTCTTCAAATCTATTGAAACTGCCCATTCCAAAACACCAGATGGAAGTTTGTTTCAATAACCAACTACCTGTTTGGCTAAAGACAAACTTCGGCACATCTATCTTGCAACCATCATCCTCAGTTTCACTTTATGCCTGTCGTGTGTATAGCCTGAACATAAGAATGCCATCGGCATTGAGTTTACTCAATCCGTTCGAAGCCTTAAATACTTCAATCAGATCACATCGCAGGTGCCTAGTCTCCAGACGCTGCAATTTACAGAACTAAAACCTGTCTTGATAAGACCCTCTTCGTTTGCTCTCACCAATCTCGTTGCTTTTCTTTGCATCCATTCCAGCAGAGCTATATCCGTCCTAAAATGAGGCCTCTAGACCTGTATGCAGTACTGAAAATGCGGCCTAACCATCTCCTTGTATAAAGTAATAATCACCTCCTTATCCCTGCTAACAAATTTCCTGTACAGTATATCACTGACAAAACCCCATGAGTTGTCCTGGCAGCCTTTATGTACTGCTCAGAGAACTTATCTGACTGCACAATTACACCCAGGTCTTTTTCATTTTCCACTACGCTGAGTGTAGTGGAAAATTAAACTAATGAAACAGGGATTACTGCTACTCATACGCAGTATATGCATTTGTCAATGTTAAACTTTAACTGCCATTTCTCATCCCATCGGCCTAATTTTTCTAGATCTTGTTGCAGTAACTTACCCTGATTACTGTTATTAATCACCCTGCCAACCTTTGTATTAGTAATCTATAATATAAATGACAAAATATCAATATGTACAGTTACGAACACTGCTAACCACTGTACATATTTGGTAAAATATTGGCAACCTAACTAAAAATTGGGGTTGATTGGAAGGTGATTTTACAGAAAAGTGGATTGCAAGCTTATTAGATTTTACGGGTATCTCTGGTAATGTATTCTGTCAGCAGTTTGAGCTGCTTTAGGGAATTGGATTGTTTGATATTTACAGGAAGGTTGTTCCATGTTTTTGCGCCTCTGTCCAATGAGGTTTCTGAAAAGCGAAGTCTCCAGGTCTGCGTCCTTTAAGTCGTAAGTTATTTGTAAATGGGACACTTGTAATCTGTGATAAAAGAAATTAAATTTCTTCTTTTCGGGTCCTTTTCTTCTTATGAAAAGGACCGGAAAGAAGACTATTTTTAACCATGAAGGGACTGATAGACCTGAAGAGAGGATTATGATGCTATTGTTCCAGCGAAATCCATTTGGAGTGCAGATACCTAGAGATTGATTGGAAGGTAAATTTACCTTTGAAATTTTAGTGGAACCGGAGAAGTTGTTGCACAAATTCCAGATTCGCGGATAAAGATAAGACTTTTCACCGGGTTCTTTACAAAGGTAGTTTTATCTGTCGTTTATGCAAAGCCACTGTAGACCCCCACCTCCCTAACTGAGTAGCATGAACTGATATTACGAAGGAACGTATTTCGAGGAAGATCACTGTCGTTTTGTTTGCGTGCGTAATTTAATATTCTCCATTACGAGATGCGAAAATGTCTCTCTAGCGACAAGGTAAGACAGCCACATTTATAACACGCACTAGTAAGATTCTGCTGATGAAATATTTAAATTGTTCATTCCCGTCCCGTTCGTTACGCGTCATCCTGTGTTCGATGAAGCAAGATAAATGTGTGTAATGAAATCCATTAAGTGCGGATAATATTTTACCATAATGTCACACTGTTGACAAATACAACCTCTGAAATGAGGGTTAAAATATATGTTCGCGTTGGAATTTAAGGAATTATGTCGTGTTCTGGACCGTGAGTTGATTTATTAACCTCGCTTGATTATCAAAGATAAGCGTGTTAAAGTTTCGTATTTTCTTTGGAAAGCTTTTTTGCCAGAGGAGGTATCGAGTTTCGTTCTATCCATAACCTGATTACGAAAACATCTTTCATTTTTCTTTCTTTTTATATCTCTTCGAATACGTTTGATATTTATCGCCTTTCATTTATTTTATTTATTTAAGATATTTTGTGTCGTCTCCTATTCTATTTATTTACGACTCCGTTTTCTATCTTGCTATTTATTTTCATTTCTTGTCTTTTTTTTTTTCTTTCTTTTTTCATTTATTTTTTTAGCCTATATAAATATATATTTATTTATATATTCTCAAATCTTCCTACCTATTGCATTTTAAAAGTAAGGAAAGGGCAAAACTTTGATTACAAATCGTAGGATATAATAAGTTTTCTCAAATAAATTTACATCGAAGCATTCACTTGGAATTCTGAGTGATTGCTTTTGGAGGAGCCCACCTCCGATGAAATAATAACAAATTAAAGAAGAAATATATTTTCTATGTAGCTGTTAATCAGCATAAATATAACTAAAATAAGTAGCTTCAGGAATAAGAATTTAAGAAATCTCGCTTAATGAGAAAGTAATAATTAAAAAATATTTTCTTAAATCACAGTTGCCATAGAAATTAGAGGTCTAATGAAGCCTTTTCAAAGCTTCCTAATTCAGATACAATTAGGAATTACTTGTTTAAAATAATATAATTAAAACCAGCAATTATCATGTTTTATGGTGAATACGAAACTAACAATGAATGAGGCTAGGCTCGTCGTGTTAAACTTATTACTTTGATTAGAAGGATCGCCTAAGGCTCGAGAAATGGCCTCTTCAACTCTCTAGCCGTTAATTAAATCTGATTTAATTTTAGGTTTAATTAATTACACTAGTAATTAATGAACACCCTTGCAGCTGTAATTAATAAACCGTCCTCGATTCAATCCTTAAGGCGTAAATAACATTAATTATTGTAGGCCATGCATTGCATTGCCTCCATTTCACGATATCACAAAGTTTTTCTGCGAATGAAATGTCCAAGCTATATAAATGGAAGATAGTCAGTTGGTACGAACTGTCCCCTTCTCCACCTTCATGGACAGCCATCGTGTGATGATATCCCTAAAAAAAATTCCTACATTAAATGACGTCAAGACCGACGTCATCCAAACAATGGACAGGAGGTCTTTTATATTTCTAAGATGTCACCACTTAACAGCGAATGTTCTCTCACATAGCCCACGGCGTCACAACTGGTCTCAAAGTAATAAAGCACATATCAGAGAAACAGTTACCGAGGAGAGGGACGAAACATAACGGAATCAAGTACACACAGACGCACACGTAGACACATTTTCCAGCAGGAGCCTATTGTTCGCGAAGGACAGAGAAACTCATTTCCCAGACTACGATGTGGATGAACAGATGTTAGCGACGTATCATATAGCTTTTATGAACGATGTCACCGAGTTACACAGACGAACACACCCAGAGAAAACCTTTACATCGGAGTTAACATAAAGATTTCATCGCCTTAGGTTGGAAACACATGTTTTACTTAATGGTTCCTACTTCTCGCTTCTTCGAAGCGTATTTTAAATTCCAAAATATGTACTGCGTATATCGCTACCGAATTTGCCATGACCTCACGCGTATTTTGAAGACTTATTTTCCGTTTTGGCGAATAATTCTAAGACCTCAGCTCAGCTCCTCGAAGAGAAATCAAACCTTTCCACTTGGGAGGCATAGTTCATGAGACGATTTTGTCTGATAAATTAGATTGGATATTATGAGACAATAACAAAGAACTTGGATGCAAAAAATAATTTTGAATGATACACTTGGATTTCAGCAAAGCTTTTGATATTGTTGCACATAAAAAAGAAAGAGAGCTGTACAAATTTAAGTAGTGTGGCATTAAGGGCATGTTACTGCTATGGATAAGGGATGGTCGAGTGGAGAAGACAGTGTTATCAATGGGCACTGCTCTTCGTGGAGTACGTTATTAGTGGAGTTCCTTAGGGTTCAGTGCTGAACCCAATGTTGTTTTCTATATTTATCAATAATATTGGTGAAGGTATATCAGGCTTAATGTCTAAGTTTGCAGATGTTACAAAGGTTTAGCAGAGTGTTTAATGCCAGTAAATGATAGACTGCAACAAGATTTATAAAAATTAGGTAGATGGACTGAGAAATGACAATTGAAGTTCAACATTGGCAAATGCAAGATACTACATACAGGCCTTCGTATGTAGCACAGTTGATACAATCGCCGTCTTCAGCACACCGGGTGGAAAAGACCTGACTTAGAATCCCGTCTCAAGAAAAGTTAACATGGTTTCTTCTCCCAGAAACTCTTGTTTTTCGTACACAAACAGAAAATCTATTACAGAACACACGCAATTTAGAGACAGCATATATTGAACAATATAGCCTTAGTCGCTGATGATCCTAAAACTTTACATCAAAAATTACAAAAAATGCATATAAAAGTGCAGACATTATCAACCCACTGCAGGGTAGAAGCCTCCTCAACGATTCATGCTGAGGGAAAAATGGACCATAATCTGCCACGCTGGTCCAGTGCAAGTTGGCAGATCGACCGTATTCAGCAGTCAGGGGCTTGAACCCCGGTCTACTCAAAGAGCGTGTGCTACTGCACTCCCGCTCCTGCCCACTCGGCAAAAAATGCATATAGGTAGCAGTAAACCCGGATTAATGTACTAACTGTGTGATACCAGAATCAGGGTAGTGGAGAATGAGAAGGGGGGGGGGGAATCGGGTTAATTGCGCAGTCGGAAATGAAGTTCTCTAAGCAATGCAGACTGGCTGCCAGGACAACTCATGAGGTTTTATTAATGATATACATTGAGTGAACAGAAATCAGGCTATACCTACCTAATAACGTGTCGGCCCACCTTTCGCCCGGATAACGGCAGTCACACGCGAGGCACAAAGTCCACTAGCTCACGAAAGCGTTCCACAGGTATTTTTTACTTATTTATTTATTTTTTTCAATTCCTACTATTAGTTCACACTCTCCCTATATATATTTATATATCTTGTTCAAATTTTCAATCGTTAATAAAATACTTTTTATTCATCCACTCATGTTCAAATAAATTTTTTTAAACTTGTAGTGGATGACACTTGATGTTAATACAGTTTTTTCAAATATTAATTCATTAATTAAATTTAATTAATTAATTTTAGTTTTATGTGGGAGAAAAAAAAATTCTCTTATATAAGATATTTAGCAGGATATAAATTTAGGAATAAATACCGTCAGTGGCGAAGCGTGTAGATCGCTGGAAAAAAATTTCTTTTTCAGATTCTTTTTTCATTCTGGGTTCTAGTCTGAGTCAAGGAGGGAACAAAATGGAAAATGAAACATGTGAATAAAAATAATAGTCCAACACCATATATAGAAAGGAAAATGGAAAATTGCAAGGAAATTCGCTTTCTATTTTGACACTTAATATTGTGATTCTGTCATATGTATATACATATTTATATTAATTGTAATTATTTAATAAAAAGTAACTAAAATAAAATTTTTCTTTGTTGACCTAAGTAGGAATTGACTTTAAATTTTTTTTTTATATTACTTCACACAGGTAACCATTAACAGTATATCTGAGACCAGAACAATGAACAGAGTTGATAACAATAATAAGGAATCCAACAATAAGATAAACATTGATATAGCTATATCAAACATTAGAATCATATATACAAAATAAGTATGCATTAAGTTAAGTCACGGGTAAAACAAATAATAATCGTAAGCTACAATAATTAGTTGAGAGATATTCACTTTGCAGTTCAAGGGAAGAGGCAAATTTGTGGATGGAGTTCATCAGTGATTGGGAGTTGTCAAAAAAGTCGATGAGAGAGTCATTTGCCGATTTCCTGATTCTGTGGACTGAACCTCGTAAGGTCAGTGGTAGCAGAGTCGAGGCGAAACAGCGTAAGGTTCCTGATTTGTCTACAAGGAGCATTGAAGTTGATTTTGCTAAGGATTTCAGATGCTTCGTAAGTTCCAGTGATTACTTTGGCTAGAAGGGTGATGTCAGCAATAGCTCTTATAGTGCACAGAGGCCTCAAATGAAAGTAATCACACAGCAATTCATAGTACACTGAGTGATAAAATAGAGGATTATGAAACGAAAGATTTGTCTACAAGGAGCATTGAAGTTGATTTTGCTAAGGATTTCAGATGCTTCGTAAGTTCCAGTGATTACTTTGGCTAGAAGGGTGATGTCAGCAATAGCTCTTATAGTGCACAGAGGCCTCAAATGAAAGTAATCACACAGCAATTCATAGTACACTGAGTGATAAAATAGAGGATTATGAAACGTAAGGCAACCGACAAAAAATTTTTTGAATGCTTCAGTTTTGTTAATTCAAGCCTTTCTGTGAGGATTCCAGATGGGTGAACTGAACTCAAGGATTGGCAGAACAATAATTTTATAAAGGACAATAGCATATCTGTAGTTTTTGAAGTCGTAGGTGTTTCGTTTAATAAATCCCAGTGTTTTGAATGCTTTGCTGGTGATTTTAAGGACATGGGCATCAACATTTAGCACTGCTGGAGAAGAGAATGCCCAAGTCGTTAACTTGGTCCCACCTTTCGATGATCACAGAGTTAGTGTACTTCGTATTTATTAGTTGTGGAGATGAGATCTGCAGGATGCGAAAGAGATTACTTTGCACTTCGAGGGTTTAGCAGACAACCCATTCCAAGATAGCCACAGAGAGAATTTATTGAGAGCGCATTGAAGCTGTTGAGAATCGGTAATCTCCTTCACTGCTGAGTAGATCTTAAGATCATCTGCATAGAAAGCAACTTGAACGTTGGGAGTGTGGATGAAAGAAGGAAGATCATTTATGAAAACAATGAAAAGCAGACAACCTATAGGTGAGCCTTGCTTGAATTTCCATTCATGCGCACCGCTGTCCATAATTCCGTCGCATTCCTGGGTAGAGGATCCAAAGCTCGAATGGACCTTTCCACAGCATCCCAAAGATGCTCTACAGGGTTCGTGTCGGTGGAACGGGGAGGCCACTCCATGGTGGTGAAATCTGCGGAATGCCCTTCTAACCATGTTCTGGTCACCACGGCACTGTGCAGAGAGGGGCATTGTCCTGATGGAAGAATCCATTGCCCTGTGGGTGCATGATGACCATGAAAGGATACAGATGGTCTGCAAGGATGGACACGTAACCTCGACTGTTCATCTAGACGTACCAGAAGTCCCAACGTGTGCCAGTTGAACACGCCCCAGACCATTACCGACCGTCCACCTGCCTGAACAGTTCCTCATGACGGTTGCAAAACTTCGTGCGGTTTCCGCCAGGTACGCATCTTCCCGTTCGCTTAAAATAACTAGAAACCTGACTCAACGGACCAGGAGACCCGTCTCCAATCATCTAAGGTCCAGTGCCGATGTTCTTTCTCCCAGTTGAGGAGTAGAGTCCTGTGTCGTGGTGTTGGCAATGGGACTCTGGTGGGTAGGCGGCTCCCATAACCTATTGCGGCTAATGATCACTTGATGGTCTTGGTGGAGACATTTCTAGCATCTCCCTCGTTGAACAATGCGAGACAGACATCGACGGCCACGTTCATCCACCACCTTTCTTACCCACAGAGCTGTCTACGATGAGATGTTATTCCAGAAATGGCGTATTCCCGATACACTTTCTTGATACTGTCGAACGAGGATAGAGTAATTTGTGTACCACCTCCGCGAAAGTGACCCATGCGTCGGGCACTCACCATCATCCCTCTTTCAACGTCCATTAAATCTCGACGTTTATCCTTACTGACATCGAATTACCGTTTACGTGAATGTAGTGATGCAGTGTACCTATCTACCTGCCAAGCAGTGGGTTCGTCCACTAGCGAGAGGGATGACAGCGTCGCGTTGTCCAGGAACCAGGTATTCCATGAATTCTGTCCTTTCAGTGTACAGGAATTTTACCAGCAAGGGATAAGGAGGTGATTATCCCATTGTACAAAGCAATGGAAAGGCCTCATCTTCAGTATTGCATACAGGAAGCCTCATTTTAAGAAGGATGTAGAACTGCTGGCACGGGTGCAGAGAAAGGCAACATACTGGTGAACGGAACGAAAGGGTGCTCTTCACATGAAAGGCTTCACTTCTACAAATTTCAGAATATGGAGACTAGACACTTGCGATGAAATCTGATTGAGGTGTTTAAGGCTTTGAATGGATTGACTACGCTAAATTCTGATGGCATCCTCCCTCATGATCACACTATACAAGACAGGCTTAAACTGAAATTGGGGAATGATGGTTGCAGGATAGATGTGCCGAAGTTTCCTTAGCCAAACGGGTAGTTGATTATTGAAACAAAACTTCCATCGGTGTTATGGAAGTGGGTAGTTTGCAGAAATTTATGGAGGAAATAGAAACTATGGAGAGGATGAACAGGTGATGTGAGGATATTTTTTCTTTTTGGCTAATGCGGCATAAGCTTGATTTCCTGCATCATTGCCACCACTTACTCTCTTTACTGTTGAGAATAGATTCAGTCTCAGCAGCGATTCTGGACGTCAGCTAATCTGGCGAGAGGTTGGCACACGGTATCATCCCACAAGGCCTCCGTAGCCGAGTGGTCAGGAGCGGCACACGCTCTTTGAGTAGACCGGGGTTCAAGCCCGTGACTGCTAAATACGGTCGATCTGCCAACCCGCACTGGACCAGCGTGGCAGATTATGGTCCATTTCCCTCAGCATGAATTGTTGAGGAGGCTTCCGTCCGGCAGTGGGTTGATAATGGCTGCAATTTACTTTTTTTTTTATCATCCCACAAACATCCCTGAAAGGGATCGATATGGCGGTCGAGGTGTTCTCATATGGGGAGGCGTTAACTTGGATGGATGTACACAACTCCAGATACTGGAAGGCGATACTGTAACCGGTGCATGCTACTGTAATGAGGTAATCCTTCCCCATGTGCGTCTGTTCCGAGGTGCCATTGGCTCAGAGTTCGTATTTATGGATGATAATGCCATACCCTATCGCACTGCAGCTGTTGGTATGCTTTTGGAAAGTGAGGACATTATTCGTATGGATTGCCTGCCTGTTCCCGCCAATCTAAATCCCATCGAACACATATGGGACGCTCTGGGGAGACGCCTAGCGGCACGTCGACATCCACCAGAAAATGTTCACCAGCTGAAGATGGCGCTGACAGAGGAATGGACGATGTTACCACAAGAATTTATCAACAACATTTTTCTAAGTATGGACAGGCGGTGCAAAGCCTGCATCGATCTTAGGGGTGGCCGTATCTTTTACTGAGGATATGGCCATCTCTTCCTTTTGTTCCTGGCGCCTCCGTAGCCAGGTGGGAAGGAGCAGCAGTGCGTAGCACACGCTTCTTGATTAGACCGGGGTTCGAGCCTCACCACCAAATACGGAGGATGCGGAAAGGTCAGGGAATGACCACCGCATATCCCGGAGCAATATGGCCTTAGTTGCTAATGCTCCTAAAAAGCAAATAACAAACAAACAATCCTTTTGTTCCATCTTTGGCAGTGATGCATCTGTATCATGGCAGCTAGTGCTATGTTTCCATTTTCGAATAAAGTCCCTCTGTACCGTTTTGTTTCCATTGTTGTGTCGGTGTTGTTTCCTTCATCATTTCTGTACCTCACTAGGTTCCTTTAGTATGCTTTTCCCATTTCCAGCCCACTCCTATGAGAAGCTACAGGTGAAAACCTAACTGGTCCTTAAGTTTTGCACACCAGTGTATAACCACTTGTGCCAGAATACGGTACTCCAAATGAGAAGCGTGAAATTCTGAGTCAATTGCTCTAACGAGTTCAGGTGGAAGGATGTTTGAGTATGGCAAGCTCTATCAAATAATACAAGCAGCTCAAACGAAATCATTTCAGTTGGACTTAATGAGTTATCAAGCTCAAACGACCAGAAAACATTTGTTGGCAGTGCACTTGGATGATGAATATTCCTCTCTTTAAAGAAATTTAACAAAATGAAAGCCAATAAGTGCATGAATTGTTCGTGGAATGCGTTTTGCACGACATGGGTGCTGAAAAAGTTATCCTCTTACAATGAAAAATCAGTTAATATATTTTCACATCAACGAAAAGTAAGATATGAGTTGGTAATGAAAGTATAACAAAAACGAAAAAAAATATACATACATATCTATGCTTGTATCGTCAACTAAAGTAATTTACTTTCCTTGTCACATGCACTTCATAAATAAAAGAACGCGTTTTACAAGGAACTTGACAACAACGAGAAAGCGCTCTTCGTATACTATTCGAAAGCTTCAAAAGCGCAACTAATGGGTTTTATTCTGATATTGATGTTAATCTACCCTGTATTACTTGAGTTTACTTCCTTGTACCTGTTTATCAATGATAACATTATTTACAGTGTAAATACAACTCAAAGTGAAATCTGAAAATTGACTGCATTTAACGAAAAATATTTCCTTAGCAATCACCTTTTTGCTAATATTGAAAGAATTAAGTTCACATTGTTTTGACTGCAAATGATCAAAAATCATACTCAACTGATTTTATTTTGATTTTTCATTGATTGATGTTATGAAACTGAAGATACCTTACATGTGCCCAAAGATCATCTAAGAACAAACTTTATTTCTTCTTGGACCAATTCTTAAAAGGTTAGATCTTTCACAATGCAGTCTGCACTAAAGCTAAAAAGAGTGTCATCTTTCACGGCCTTACTGGATGAAAAATGAGAACTGTTAGATGGACTTTTGCCTCATGAATTTCAATTGGTAGATTGGATACCGATGCCATTTCTTTTCTTCTTTTAAAGAAAGTTTCGGAGAAGAGAAATAAAAGATAAGATTTTAAACATTGAGAAGTTGACCTGAGAGAAAACAAAAGAACTACTTCGACATTAACCAAGCTACTTTTATTCACGTTTTTGAAAAGGCACAACGCAATTCTTCTTATTTTTTGCCTGATGAATCTGCTGGATGCATGATACAATCACGCCGAGCTATCAGACCAGGAAATGGAGTAAACTAGCCATGCACCTATCATACTTGAGACAATGGTCACAGCTGGATGCAGTGTTATGGATATGTGTTGCTGGTGTCGAAAATGTTGCCCGCATAAAAACTGAGAACTTACTGCGCTCTGGTACACAGATTGCCATAAAAATAGTTACACTGAATTTGTAAACTCCGCTTGCCGCTGACGGCTGTGGTCCTAGAACAGAGTACGAATTTGAATAAGTGAGCCACCAAAAAAATGCACCATCTACTGTTAATTGGGTGTGTGTGTCCTGGTTACGAGGTTAATGAACCTCTAAAGAAGAAAAAATATAGATATCGCTGTATTTAACGCTGTATCTGACGTATTTAACGAAGTCATATTTAACGTTCAGAAGTGTGACTTTTAGCGATGGTAAAGAAATATTTACTGCGAAAAATTAGCCTTTGTTGATAGATGGCGCATTAACCGTTAAGTCATAGTGATCCGGTGTTTCACAATACTGATTACTGATATGACCCCGCCCCCATACACTTTTATACAAAAAAGTAATAATAAATTGCAGTATTCTTAATATTCTAGAATAAGAAAATATAAATTAATTCAAATAATATCTTAGAGAAACTTATTTGTTAGTACACTTAAGTTCTGGTTTAGAGTAAAGATGTTTTTTTTTTTTTTTTTTTTTGTACAACTGCCACTAGGGTTACTACTAATGACGCCGACGGGGCTAGCGGGGTGAGTAAATAAAGTGCCTGCCTGGCAACACAAAGGTCGCGGGTTCGAATCCCGACTCGGGCTTGGATCAAAGTACTGCAAAAACCTTGGGAGGTGCATTATGGCCACAGAAGCCGATGCGTCAACAACTAACAAAAAAAAAAAAAAAAAAAAACTACTAATGACACGACTTAATTATGAAACTTATCAAAAAGGCATGCTTCTCGGATACCGAATGCACGATGCGCTTGACAAAGATGAAAAAATGCCTCAAATTTGATTAAAATAACAAAATTTGGTTTTACATAAAATAAATCACACGCTTAATGTCTTTCGTGGTATATAGGCTTTGACAGAGTACACTTTGCATTCTTTACTTCTGCAAATGGCCTCTTGATTTGAAGTTATCTGAGAATAGAGTGAATGCATTGTATAGATGGAAACAATTTTCTGTTGGCTCAAAACTGCGAATTTTTCTGTATGATAACACAAGAAGCGGCACACAATTTTGATTTTCAACTAAAATTCAAGGAAGGGAAAATCCATAAATTATTTCTGACAGGAAAAGCGCAGGAGTCTGCATTTCGCTGGGCGAGCGCTGATGAAACGAGCTAAACTCTGTGCAGTTATAAGTGAACTATGACATGCATTGGTATTTTTTTTTATTTATTAGTCGGACAATTCAAAGAAACATTGCATCTTTGATAGCTTTTTATGTCAGACAGCAAACACTAAGCAACTTACAACGAACTGTGATGCAGACTTCACGATGCACTATAAAAGAGATATACATATATTTCTAGACATTTAAATTACATAAAGTATTTTGAATATATAAATAAATGTAACGCAGGCGATTAACGTCGTTTGCAACAACCAATAATTTTAAATAAAAGCAGGTTGCCAAAATTTAATAAATCCGCTTCTAGGTAAAATTAATCTGACCACCAGGAGTTAATTTGCTGGTTCAAATGAAACACACCCAGTTGCTTCAAGTTTCAGAGTTGGCAACATATACAGACTACCATTACAGATCAGTGACTCTCACTAATCCTGCTATCTGGAACGTTTTCTGTTAAATGAAATGTTAGTAATTAAATTGTGGATACTAAGCAACGCCAATAATTAATGCCTTTAACTGATATTAAAATCCTACGTAAAAAAAATTGTGACTTTCACTTTTCTAAAATTTAATTCTAAATTGAACGTTAAATTACCCATAACTAAGTCGATTTTACCTTACATTATTAAGGTAATATATTTTATAAAAATATAAGGAATGCATTCACTCAAAAACAACAACCAAGTGTAACAATGTTCTAGACCAAAACTAAGAAACAAAAAAGGGAAAAGCTTGATTTAAAAAAAGAAGCAATAACAACAAAAAATTATCCACACTACAGTGAAAAATATAAGAAATATTGAGACAGCGAGTCAAAGTACTGAGAAAGAAAATTATTTGTTTGTAATGGGCAGAAAACTTTTTCGCATTTCGTATGTGAATAGAAGTCGAATACAAATAAAACGTTTAGTGTCCTTTGTTTAATTTTCTCTGTAGAATTATTTGGGCCTCTTCACGAAACCCTATAGTTCTTCAAGAACAGATTATTGTGGGTTTTTTTTTTTTTTTTGAAGAGGTAGATACTATTTGGACATGAAGGCATTTATAATATAAAAAAAATGCCAAATCAGTTTTCTGCTGAAAACAAAAATAGACCAAATTTTTTTCTAAATAAAAATGTTCACGGAAAGGGGGGCGGGAACTAAATATTTTTAAAATAAATCCTATTGTCTGCTCATGATAAATCCTTCAGTCAGAGGTTACAGAATATCAAGTTTACCCTTTAAAACTCAGCAAAAGACGTACTTTGTCTAGTATGCTTCAGCAACTTTAACTGATATGAGCACTGCTTCTTTTAATCGTCTTGCAAAGACATGCCGCAGTGCTCTTTAAGTTACATTCTTGAGAAAAATTTGTGTATATGGAATAGGGTCAATGAAACACTACTAAGAAATTTATTTACAAAATTTTCATATGAATATGGCCCATTTCATATAAAATATTACCTATAATGTGCTCCTCGAAAGCAAAAGCGGACGTTTAATCCAGTGAAAATTCATCACCATACGTATATCTTTTGTGGGTAAAGTTTGGATATACTTAAATGGCTTCTGATGAACTAAAAACAAAAAAGCAATTTCAAACAAAAATTGATTTATGTATGTTGTTACAGATAAAACAAAAATGAAAGAGCTATCTATTTTATTTTAATCCTTAAGCAAGCCAAATTAGAACATTAAACCACTCAATATATATAAGTTCAATTTTCGGAATGCTGAACCAGTTGTACAAGGTCTGTTTTATATATGTTTGTTTATTTCTTACAGAGTAATAAAATTTCAGTGCCTAAGGATTTTGACTGTTCAGGCCATAACAAATCCTTTGCCTTCATTTATAACCGTCACAGGACCAAATAGATGGTTTAGCTCCGAGATGTGGGAAATAAATTCTGTTTTATACTCTTGGGAGGTTATTGTTATCTAGAAGCGGCTCCACAGCTGTTTACTGTGCTTGAATTTGATGCGAATGGCTGGTTTCTAAAATGATCCGTGCCTGGAAGACAAATTGGGATCACAGAGATAACCTTCCAAAAAATGGAATAGAAATGTGAATTAAAAATGCAAATTCCTGCCCTTTATCAGTTTCTGCCGAGATCAAGAACAGAAAAGTCACTGTATCGATTCAAATAAATGCGGTGAGCTACTTTAGATACATGGATCCTCATTGTCAGTGTCAATTCTAAAACTCTTTTCAAGAGATAAAGTTCCTTTTTTTATATCTACGTACAAATTATTCTAACAGAAATTAAGCCAACTGAGTGTACTTCGCAGAAAGGCTTCATACAAAGGCACTCGTCTTATGTTATTTACACTTGTTATTAATGATTAATAAATGGAATCGACAATCCAAGAACTCTAGCGAGGAACAGAACATTTCTTATAGGCAGGCGAATGAAAACAAGAAAAGACAAACAAAGAAGGTGCTCATGTAGAAAAAGACTTGGACAACCTGCGTGTTTTTGTGAGAAGCTGAATTTCTATTCTAGAAGTTAAAACATATGTGTCATTCCATTTCGGTTCAAAGGAAAGTTTTAGGGCTTCTGAAATACAGTAGATATCAAAACTTGCAGTTATCAACGTTTCTAACTGCTGTTTGCAGTTTCCTTCGATCCCGCCGTGAAATTTCGCAATGTGTTCCACATAGCCAAAGCTGTCTGATACCCAGTTAACGAGTGACTACAACTGTTTATCGGAGCTGGTAGGGGCAAACTACAGTCCCCTCCAGTGTTTACTAGCCGTTCTACAGCTTAACAAGGTATTCCCGCTCCCTCCTGTTACAATTTGTAGATTCGCCAATACTTCGCGCGTGTGACAACTTTTATCAGTGAGCTACAACGCCACTAGCAACGCGATAACGGAACGCTTCCAAGATACCTTCCGGGTCTGAAGCGCCCGCACGCTAGAGAGAGCTGATGAGGCACAAAATATGTAGTTAACGAGAAATAACAAAGTGAAACTGTAATTCTCCAAATGATAGATTGCCGTGGGATGGGACACACTCCGGACGATTGGAAACGCTTGATTTGTTCATTACAGAAACCTCACGTCCGGTAGGAACAACAGGCAGTAACCCGACACATTTCGTTCAGGACATAATGGTTTGTATCGTTGCTGCACTACTCATTTGGCAAGTTTTTTAAATCGATATTCCACTAGCGCCTGTCTAAATGGAAATACAACATGGCTGCCATTATGTCTGCTAAGAACACTGTTGCGTTGCGAGGAACAGTGCAGAATGCAATGTTCTTCGCCTCATTGACATAAAAATACTCTTTCCTGTCGATTGGCGAATTTACACTTTACCTGATGATGGTGAAGGCGGATGCTAAGATTTTTAGTAAAATTCATTACATTGGTAAACTTATTTCGTACTAGTGTATAAACTCAGATGCATTCCGACTTCGGAACGGGTCTAATAAATACAACGAGCTTAACAGATTACAGATTTCGATAAACGTATTTAATGACACGTCAAATATGAACAATGTCATGAGTTGTAACAAAGCCTCAAGGTTCAAGAACAAAATTATGTTAAAAATAAAATAATCTTTTTCGTGTATCTGGGCCCATTTCTGTTAATTTATTTCAAGAAAGAACATTCATATGAGGCATAAACCTAAAAGCTACATTTCTGAAGTATGTAATATTATACATTTCAATATATAAGTCAAATCATAAATCAGTAAGATCTTTCGAAAAGCTTTATCGGAACAGCGACTTCACAAATAAATTAGTAGTTATAAATAGACTTAATATTTTGTTGGGAAACTGAATATAATTATCTAAACAGACATATATCGAATATTTTATCATATGTGCAGAATGTTTTTGTACACCCAAACAAACGTTTCTGTTTGGGTGCACAAAAGTTTGTTTCTACCCAAAACAAACTGAGTACAGGGTTGTTAAAATTAAAGTATCCCTATGCAGAGGGCTCTGGAGCGAGTTCTAAGGTTCGTACTGAAGAGAAATTTGGACAACAGGTACAATAAAGAATGCGCCCACCATTTATTGGAAAAAAAAAATATCAGTTACTAAATTTGTCACTATATGGCGCTGGGGCAATACAAATCACTTGAACAGCGCTGCAATTATTCAATGTGTCCTCCATTTTGGTCAACAATAGTTTCCATTCGCAGAACAGTATTTTCTACAGCAGAACGTAAACGTAACATGTCAACTGGAATAGCCAGCACATGACGTCTAATGCTGTCCTTCAGATCTGCCAGAGTTTTACATCCTTCCCGATACACCTGGTTCTTCAAAAAACCCAACAACCAGAAGTCGCATGGGGTGAAGTCCGGTGATCGGGGTGGCCAAGGTGTCTGGAAACAACGGCTGACGACCCGTTCGTCTGTAAAGTGTTGCCTTAGCAATCTTTGGGCACAACGGTGGATGTGGATGGTGCACCATCCTGAAGGCACCCATGTTGTTGCAGCTCTGGTATTGCAAAATTTGCCAACATTTCATAATATATATCGCTGTCCAGTGACGGAACAAGTGCGGGGTCCAGTCAGTGTTACCTTTTCAAAATATATGGCCCAATCATGAATGTGGCCGTAAATCCACACCACACTGTCACTTTTGAAGAATGCAACGGGACGTCTTGGATAACTCGAAGGTTTTCTGTTGCCCAAAAACTGAAGTGCGTATGTGAAACGAATATCTGCATCACCATGCTTTAGCTGCTGTAGCATGTGCATCTTCTATGGATAGTACCACAACACCTGATGCATTACTAGCCTTACAGTGCAATACGCCATGTCCACTTCACGAAAAACAGCTGGCACACTTGCGCTACCACATGGAGATTGGCTCGATAAATCCACGACAGCCATAGTTACATCTTCAACACGAAAGGAGTCCACTCGTTTTCGACCTCTACCTGGATGAACACCAAGGTGTCCTGGCGCTTCAAATTTCGCAATCATTTTGCGGACAGCACAGTCATAGGTCCACGTGGGCCTTATGCGCTTCTGACGCCTGAATTCTCTGATAGCCGCAGCTGCATTGTTGCTGTTCTGATAGTACAGCTTCTGATAGTACAACGTTGTTGACATTGCTGCTGTAGTGCAGGCAAACATCTACTCTGATTTTGAAGATACTGCTTTGCTTTTATACAGTACAGTAGAGCTGAGTAGTGGCGCTGTGGCAATAACTTATGATTATGCAAATAACGTAAGGTATTTGCATAATCTTAACTAAGATAATTACGCGCCACACAGTGACAAATTTTGTAACTAATTTTTTTCCCAATAAATGGCGAGCGCATTCTTTATTGTACCTTCTGTCCAAATTTCTCTTCAGTACGAGCCTTAGAACTCGCTCCAGAGCCCTTTAATTTTAACTTTAATTTTAACGACCCTATATACGTTGTAATACAAAGGGTACTAGGAAAGTTTTGCAATACAGCTTTGTTTATTTAATTTTTTCAAAGTAATTTCCTCTACATTCAATACACCTCTCCATCCTCCGAAACCAATCTTTAAACCAGTTCTGCCAAGTTTCACTAGGGAGTAAAGCACACTCGTTGTCCCAAGCCCGTAGAAGGTCCTCATCACTGGAAAACCGCCTCCCTTTTAGCTTCATTTTCACATGCGGGAACAGTGCAAAGTCGCAGGGAGCAAGGTCTGGACTGTAGGGAGGGTGCTCGAGAAGTTTCAGTCCTGTCGTGGTCAAATATTCGGTGCAGGCTTTGGCACGGTGAGCTCGAGCATTATCGTGATGGAGGTACCAGGTGTCCATTCTTGACTTTGGCCGCAGGTTCTTCATAGATCCAATGACTTTAGGCAGGCATTGTTCAGTATACCACTTAGCTGTGACTGTCTTCTGCGTGTCCAAAACGATACGTTCCACAATTCCACTCGATTTGAAAAATACAGCTATCATTTTCTTCTTTACAGATCGGGATTTTCTGACAATTACGGGTGTGTCGTCATCATCAAAGACCCAAACTTTGTTTTGAGCCTTTGTCGGCAGATCGTAATAGTACAGCCAAGTCTCGTCACCTGTCACGATGTTGTTCACATACCGAGATTGTCCCTTATCAAACTTTTTTAACATCTCCCGGCACCAAGTCACACGTCGTGTCATCTGCTCTTCAGTCAGTTGATGCGGCACCCAGAGAGAACAAAGTTTCTTCACGTGCAAATGATCTTGCAGAATCGAACGAATTGCTGGTGCATTTAGGCCCAAAGTATCCTCTATCTGTTGGTAGGTCACTCGCCTGTTTTCGTCAAGCATTTTCCTCACAACAGTAACGGTTTCCTCCGTAACTGACGTTCGTGGCCTTCCCGGCCTCTCAGAATCCTCCAGAGTGAAATTTTCCCTTTGGAATTCTCTATACCACCTGAATATCGTTGTACGATGTGGACAATCATCATCTAGTGCAAGAGTCATTTCTTCTAAGCACTGGTCTATGGTTAAACCACGCACGAAATTATACCGCAAAACTGTCCTTATCTCATTTCGTGACCACGATGCCATCGCAAGCACTTTACACTCTCACTACTAATGAATAACTGAGCCCATCGACTTGGCGCGGCGGCTACTATGCACGTATGAACATGTCTCAACATGCAGCAACAAGCAGCTTCCTGTGATTCATTGTTGCGTCATATTGCAAAACTTTCCTAGTACCCTTTGTATACCTGCCATTTCAACTTAAAGTGGATATTCTTCATTAAATAAATTTATATTTGATCATTAACCTGCATTTATTATAGGGGGTTTAAGGAGATATTACTTTAAGTCATCAGACGCGTGACTATGTCGCTATTCTAAATAATTTATGTAACGAAACTCGACATGCCCACCTACTTGATAACACATTTTATAAATTTGCGTTGAACGTACTCAATATCATTAATGCTAATTGGAGCCAGACGGAACACTGCAAATTCGAGTATCAGCAAGGTCTCTAAAAGCCACAATTACTATGAGAGTTTCTAGGTGAGTTATTAAAAAGTTTAAATCCTAAAAGTTGAAAGGACTTAATTTTTATGTGAACTGAAAATGTACTTTATAAAAAGGTAATAAAACGTTTGTTGCAGAGGAGCCGCAGTTGACAGGAAAATATGTAGGAAAAAAAAATTGTTAATTTATTTCAGCATGTCGTCCCTCTTAGTAAACATAAATGCAGATTAGATGCTTTTACTATCAGTTCCTTTAGCATAGTCGTTTCAAAGAAAGTTTTATATCGAGAAATAACCATATTGCTCGTTAGTTTTTAAAATGAACCACTTTTACCACGTGGATAATGCAAACTTAATTTATTAAGTGATTTTACCTAATTCCTAAACTTATTACAAATATGACGTCTCAGAATCCTTGACGAATACCATCATCAGGACTTTTGCTCTTCACCCTAGCTTGTCTAAGACTACTATGACTTAGACAAGCCAGTATGAGAAGTTGTTAATAGTCCTGTATGGTCTGATGATGGGATCTAGCAACGGTCCTAAAACATCAATTTTGTAATAGGTTTAAGAATTAGGTAAAGCACTTGCTAAACTAATTCTGTATTACTCATGTGGCAAAAGAATGATTCATTCCAAAACTTAATCCATGGAAATCACCACGTAGAGTCATTTCCAAATTATATTGTTGATTATCAATTTTAAGTTCATAAAAATAATTATTAAAGTTGGGAGATTATTAATAGATTAGAAATGTGTTTAAAAAATATATAAACTTATAATAATATCAACAAAAAGTCAGAATCTACTAAAAGCCAATGAAAACACAATTTATTTATATTTATGATGTACAAACATAAAGAAACTAAAATTAAAATGGCTGTTTTGGTCGTACATGCACCATTGAAGAATAGATCATTAATGAAACAACTAACCATGAGAAATACTGGTTGATTGATTCTAACTTTTGGTTCATTACTGTACATTTATTATCTATAATAAAAAAATAATTAAAATTATTAAAAGCTAAAGGAACTGAAAACATTCCCAAATGGCAAATCAATTTATTCATAAACACTAGTCTTTATTGGATTACTGTAGTAATATAATTTTTCTGTTGCTTGTTTTGCACATTATTGTTTGTTGCGTATAACTTAAAAGTATATTTTTTATTTAAGTCACATAAATAAAAAAAAATAATGCCGTTAAAGAGGATGTCATCGCTAGATTTAAATTTATTAATTAGAGACTTGCAATATAATATAAAATGAAGGGGAGAAAGGTGTTTAATATACGACAGCAGTAAACCTAAATTAAAACCTTTTATGTTGAAGTCACCTTTGAGCACGTTCTTTCATCCTGGTTTCATTAAATTTCTGTTAGATGCAATGTTCTTAGCGTAACTCGTTAAATTAAGTAAGTTATTCGACCTCGTGTAACGAGGAATGTCTTTATTTATCACAGAGCACACCCCCAGCATAGAGCATAATGCGTTAGTTTCCAAAGGGACGTAAATCAAAGACAAATCAAGTAAGGGTTGAAAATAAGTACTGTAGCTCATTTTCACGAACGAAGTGAAAACTTGAAGTGGACCACTTCACTGAATTCTCTGCAGAGCACACGCAACACAGGAATAAAAATGGCAGTTCGACCCAATTCAGAAAAAAAAACAGAAATTTCATCCAATGCTTGCTGTGCTGGGAATATCTAGAAAATACCTTCTGTATTAAAGATGTTTCCAGCCACAACCTTGTCATCCATTGGATTACATGGTTGTAGCTTCCGAACTGTCTCTGCAGGACATTTCATTTCTCGGCAAGTTAAGGAAAGGTTGCTTTGCCAAATCACTTTTCTTTTGCTTCAACTAGAAACAATCATGCTGGTAGTACGAGCAAACACACAAGATGAGCGTGCATTTTCGTATAAAACAAAATATCTTCTTACTTTTGTAAGAACGTGACCTACTTCTTTATTGGTCCATGCTATCACGCCCCTCTTTAGAATTTATTTTATAGAAACAACATACAAGATGCTTCTAAGGGAGGAATACTTTTTACCTTTAATAATCTGCATCGATTATGCAGATTGAACATGACCTCGAAAACAATTAGTTAGAGCCTTGACGTTTCACGGCGACAGCTTTAAGAAAACTCACATTCTCAGCGGATGAAACTATTATTTTGTAAATCAAGATTCTGTTAATATAGAAAGTCCGTAGTAGTTTCGCAATATGCACTACCTATTTGGTATAATTCATATAGAAAAACAGAATCAAAATTACTTCAATTCCACCTGCCAATCTTTTTACAAATGAATATAACGAGAGTTGGTTTCAGTATTAAAAAAGACGTTTTTTTTTTTTTTTTTTTTCATTTTTCAACTGTGTGTAGAAAGTACAGCAAAAGCATTAAAACTAGTCAAGTGAAACAGCAAAAAAAAGCCCTAGGACAGCAATTGATCCGGATAATCTTTTGGTTCAAGTAGAGGGAAAAAATTGACAAACTGCTTGTTTTTGTTTCCTTTGGAGTTCAGACTATGGGCCACATCTAAAGTTAAAAATACCACAGATATTCACAAAAAATAACTATTTCAAAGAGTAAAACAATTTCTGATAAACTGTTACATCAGTTCGTTGTGATACACTTAACATGACAAAAAACAGTTCTTGATAAACAACGTAGTGTGCATTTTTTACTATTTTTGTGACGCGTTCAAAAATATATTGACATTTCCTTTTCACATCAAAGGAAATTATTAAAATTCCTCCTATTGTATATAGTGAAAATACATACTGATTCTGTACATATGCTCACCTATCACAAAAATATGAACACCTCCTAAATAACGTGTCGGGCCTGGATCATCTTCGGTGTATATCTCCGTAAGAAAACGATAGCGTAATGTATGGCCGACCATGAAGCTTGCAAGAACGGGGACCGGTAATTCATCTGCATACCATTAAGCTTTATCCTTTATTATTCGATTTAGGGTATGGGTTACCAAGGAGGTCATGAGCCTTTCCTTATTCATGTCCGTACACTTCTGGTCCTGTGCATCATTTTGTTAAAAAGAGCAATCACTTATTTTGAAGACTGTTCCAAAGATTCCAAAAAATATTACCTAGACTAAGAGGAGCCAGACCTCTGGCCACATGTCGCTTTTTTTAGCAAGTCCTGTGCAGCCCTTTCTGAGATAAAATAAGTTACGACATTATTTAACTTCTCCCAGGTTTCCTGAAAGGAAATGTTAACTGCAGATGACAGACAATTTAAAGTAAAATATTTAACGTGCATTACAGATTCTATTCATAAATATCCTTTCAAAATACTTTTAAAAGATGTGAGCGACACATCTTTTTTTCGAAAGTATTTTAAAGGGAACCTGCAGCTGCCCTGTGTCTCGAAGAAGCAAAAAATAAGTGCTCTGAGATCAGTGATAATATATCTTCCGTAAAAATAATATTACTGGAGATATTTTATCACTATTTAAATAAGTATACAGTATTTCAAATTTTATTAATTTCTGCTTTCTTTTATTAATTTCGTTGATTTAGATTTACACATTATGGCGTAACACTATTCATCATATAAAATTTTCTTAATTTGTCAAATAGGCGTAATTGACTAAGCATATTCACACCGAGTTCAAGATTCGACCGTTATATATATATATATTTTTTTTTTTTTTTCAATTTTTTTACACATTTTTCAATGCGACTCGCATGCAAAACGTTTGGTGGGGAAGAGGTTGGGGAGAAACTGTGCGCTAGACCATAATACGGCCATCATCACATTGTCTCACATTGTTCCAATCTACTTCCATTGCTATACCCTATCGGTTGTATAGCGATGAAGGTAGCACGACTCATTGCACCTGCAAACCTTTTTTCAATTATCAACAGTCCACTTGCAAAGATTACTTTAAATAAATAGTTACACACCATTAAGAAAATATCGCACAAGAAGGGTGCCGAGGTGGATAAATACAGAGCTACCAAGTCTAACAGAGCAGAAAAGACGGAATACAAACAGTTACAGAGAGATGAAAATTACTGAAGCATAGTTAAGCTATAAGTTGATCTGTTATAGTGTCACAGAAAAGTTAGGCTGGCAAAATTGAGTATCAGAAATCACTGGCGAAGAGAGAAAAAAAAACGGGGACAAGCTCTTCATGTATGTGAATATAAAGAAAAATCAGATCGGACCCTTTAGGTGTGGGAAAATCTCAGATAATCCAGCTGATGAACTGAACAGGTACTTTGCATCGATCGTTATAAATGAAACACCATTCACAGGTTAGGCTATGCGAGTGAGGTTGAGCAGTGTGAAATTAAGGATACTGAAATTACAGCCAGGGTCAGCACAAGGATATTCTGCCATAGATGTGCGTCCCTGGTAAGTATTGGTAAGCTCACATACGAGCAAAATATTGTATTAACAACTCTTCCTCAAAAAATTCTTTTTTTATAAGACACACATTCCTCCCTTCATTAAGTTTCGTTTCCACATTTTTACTTAGATTGGGTAACTTTGGCTAGGTTTATTCACAATTTGTTGTTGAAGGTCTAGATGTTGAAGGTCTAGATAATCGCCTAGTGAATAGCGCCGGCTCTGATTAAAGAATGTTTTTTGTTAGAAAATTTAAAAGTTAAGTATGGCTCCCTAGAGTGATGACATATAAGTATATCCAGTAAATTTGAGGGAAGCGATGAAGGAGTGCACTGAACCATTAAGGTTAATCATGAGGGCATCAGTAGACTAGGGAGATATTAATTTGGATTGAAAAAGCTCCAATGTATCACTAATACATAAAGGTAGTTCTAAGTGAAGTGGTTACCTGCAAACGAATCAATTTGACTTCAGTAGTAGTGAAAATCATGTAGGCAATGATAACGAGTGCAATACAGATATATTTAGACAGAAAGAGAATTCTGAAGGAAACACAATACGGGTTTGTTAATGGAAAATCAAGTTTTACTAATCTGGTTAGCTATTTTGCCACAGTTCTCTTGAGCTGGATGTAAGGAAAATTTCGGCATTGTTTATTTGGATTTTAGCAAAGATTTTTACAAAGATACTCAGTACCACACAAGAGGTTTTTGTATATGTTGGAACGTTGAAATTACTAGTAAGATTATTAGATGAATCGCAGGGTTGCTGTACGGCAGAAGATTGTATTTAATGGTTACTCCAGATTGGGATAACATTAGAAGTTGGATTCCTCAAGAATCAGTACCTGGAGCAGATGTTTCTGATACGGCATGGACGAAGGGATAGAAGGCGTCATATTAAAATTTGCAGATGATGTCAAGGTAGAGAGGGTAGTTATTTATTAGCTGTAACTATGTTTTAATGAAGCAAAATGCAAAGTACTAAAATCGGGGAATGTGGAACCAAAACTAACTGTATGTTAGTTTTGGTTCCACAACGGTGGGCTTGAACTAAAAAAAAAAAAAAAAAAAAAAAAGAGTAAATTAAGAAACAATTATTTGGGATTAAGGATACGGGTGGACATGAATTTTTCCCTACAGTGTAGACAAGTAGTAAGAAGGATTTATGTACCCTGTTGATGATTTATCGAACATTTACTTGTAGAAATGGATTATAATTCCCCCATATAAGGCAACTACTCAGCCATACTTGGGTTACTGTTTCCAAATATGGAGACCGCACCTAATAAAGACATAGAGCTTCTTGAAAAGGTCCAAAGACGAACAAGACGCCTAGTGAAATAGGCAAAAGGGCACCAGTATGAAGAAAGATTGTGGGCTAGAGCTCAGCAACCAGGCAGTATCTCAGAGTGGACATAATTGAGGTCTACGAGTCCCTGAATATGATAAATTGTTCCACAACTTGGCATTATAAATCCAATTTGCAGGAGAAAAAAGTTAATCCACACATTCGAATTCATCCCTGAATTCGAATATGTGGATTTGTTTTAAGATGAAAAAAAACGTTCACGGACCCCCTATATATACACTGCTCTACCATTAATATCCGGACACTTGCCTTTAGACAAAAAAAAAAAAAAAGCTTTTATTGTGTCATTTAATATTTTGTGCTGAAACCTTTTGCTTTTATGACGGCCTTCAATCTTCTCGGCATACTCTCAACCAGCTTTTTATGAATGTCAAGTGATGTTCCTCCATTCGGCCTTGTTCTTTGGGCGATCTCGACGTGCACGAACCCGACGATCCAATACATACCAAAGATGCTCGACAGAGTTCAGATCAGCACTCTGGACTGGCCAATCCAACTTTTCCACATCCATGTCCTCAAACCACCCTGTTACGACCCGAGCAGTATGGCATGGCGTGTTGTCTTGCTGATACAGGTATGGGTCTTCCCCGAAGTATTGACATAATGTTGGAAGTGCATAATTGTCCAGAATGTTCTGGTATTGCACAGCATTCATGGTTTTGTCCATGATGACTAATGGGCCCAAGCCAAACCATGAAAGAGCACCATACCATGACACCGCCTCCACCAAACTTCATTGTTAGGAGGATGCAATCAGGAAGGAACTGTTCCCCTGGCATTCGCCATACCCAGGAAAGGCCATCAGATTGGTAGAGTGCGAACCTCAACTTGTCTATCCATAGGACTGTTTTCCACAGTCCAGGATTTGCGCTCGTTACACCATGTTAATCGGCGTCTAGCATTTGTTGAAGTGATCAATTCTATTGAACTGTTGAGGTAATTCTGTTGAACGTGTCATCTTGCATGCCCACTCTTTCAATTGTCTGTTCGAAGTATGCATATTTATAGCAGGTTCTGTGACGTGCTGCTTGCACAAGACCTGTTTCCCCATCCATGGAGGGGTTTCCAGATATTAATGATAGGGCAATGTATATATATGTTTCTGTGTACATATGTATGAACACTGGATTTTCTGTAAAGATAATTCAATTTTATGTTTAAAACAACTCAACTTTATTCTTATTTTACATAAATATATAATAATAACTTTATTTATCATCAATTTGCTATACATAGAACGAATAATTTGACTGGTTCCAGAGGGTCGTTTCGCGGACCCACTGGAACTGGTCTACGGACCCCAGTTTGGGAACCGCTGGTCTATACAATACGTTTTATTATAATGTATGTATGCGTTATGGTTTATCGTATACGATACGTAACGTAAAATAAGAAAATAATAAAAAAAAATAAAAAACCAAGATATCGTACTTGTTAATTTTAATTAAAAACAAATAGTTACAAAACAGAAATAAAGAAAATGAGTATTAACATAATATATGTACTGTACATACATACATATGTATTCAACTTTTATTCGTCAATATCTTCATCAGAGTTCAATATGTTCCACATAAGTGACAGGTTTTTGCTGTGTGTTCGCAGTGCTGCTATTATCCGTTTCAGGTATCTTTGCGACTGGAAGAGAAAGGGATGAGCAAGCTTTCCTTTCCCAGACCCTAAGTGAACCAACGGTTGACCGTCTAGGATAACCTAGGCAAAGAAAGTGATGATCCTATTATATTATAATAGGAGGAAATCACCGATTTCTTTCCCACGAGAAAACATTCTACACGGCGTGGCATGTAAACCAACGTTTTTTACTGGCTAGATTAGTTTTATTAACCAAGAACAAGTTCAATATAATTATCACATAATAACAATTTTCTGATAATTATTTCAATAAATACATTTTTTAAAAGGTTTATTTATTTAAATCTTATAATTATACTCACTATACGTTTGGCATTCCGTTTTATAAGGAACTCTATTGGCGACTGTTTAAGAAATTTTGAATGAATTCTGACGTTCGTTATAGCGAATGTTCGTAAACCGAGAGTTGCTGTATACATTTTTCTTAAACTTCGTAAATATCTCGACAGAGCGACGATGCAGAATACACTAGAGCTCACACTGTTTTGAATTATTTCCATTTTATCAACCAACAAGCAGCACTATCATTCTCTGAAATCACTATGTGGTATCTAAAGTTTCATAATCTAAAAGTTCTCTGATACGATAAAACAAAGTTTAACAGAACTTTCTTGGAATCGTCATCTCCTAACGCATAGTGAACAAATTAAATCTCACCACCTTCTTTCTTTTTTCTTCAACTGCAGAAGCGGAGGAAAATACTTGCCCTTCGATAACGAGATGTTATTCAAGTACATAGTATTTTTAAAATGAAATAGATTTTACTCTTTGAGTATGAGATTTGTTTCCCTTTTAATCCTCATTCCATTTTCTAGGAAAGTTCGCAAATAAAGTGCCTATTAGCTTCAGTACATGTAACAATTCTATTATCGCATTATAGCCAAAGTAGCTTATGCGCCATCAAACCCCCCATATCAACAACAATTCTATTCAAAAAATGAATTTTCATGAAATTCTAGATTTGACCCGTTTAGAAAAATTTATCAAGCCATTCAAAATTTCATTAAATTTGGAAATATATAAACTGGTGTTCAAAGAAACTGCATCACTCCTTAAAATTGTAATTGTTGTCCGAATAGCGTAAGTATATGGCAATATTTTTAACAGAATGCATCAGGTAAGATTTACACGCGTAGGTAATGACGTAATATTGCATAATCTGTTACTTTCAGCTATATAAACAAGCTCTGCAAGAGTTGCAGTCATTCCTTGCTTCTGTCAGGATGGCGAGTTTTGTGCAGTTGACGCACGAAGAAAAAGTGCTGTTGTTGCTTTACGTGAGGAAAGATGTTGTTCCCATCATATTGCTTATAGAGTGTCTTGTAATCAGTTAACGGTGAGTAGATTTCTTTCCAAACTCAAGAATAGTGGTTATGCTGATGGGAAAAAAGGAACCGGACGCAAACGAGTCTACACCAAAACAGGACCGCGCTCTGAAGCGCTTATGCCTTAAAAACCGCAAAGCTTCTTCGACTGAGCTGAAAAGAGAATTGAGAAGAACGTACAAGAATGGTAACAAGTGCAGTAACAGTCAGAAGACGCCTCTTCAAAAATGGACTTGTGGCCCGTCGTCCTAAGAAGAAGCCCCTCCTCACACCAAAAATGAAAAGGGCCCGATTAATTGGTTTAAGGAGCATGTCAAATGGACCCCCGAGCAGGGCAAGTCAGTTATTTTCTCCATTGAGAAGAAATTCAACCTGCATGGCTCTGATGGGAGAAAAATGATTCGCCATAGACGTGGTGAAGAATAGAATAAAATAGAATAGAATAGAATCTTTAATTGCAGCAATGATAGACATACAATTAGTCCCGTCACGGCATGGTGTTGCCAGGGGTTAACAAATACCATCCAGACTGTATCGTGTCTACAGTGAAATTCCCTACCAGCCAAATGATATGGGGGTGCATTTCGTATCGCGGAGTAGGTCACCTGCAGTTTATAAACGATTCCGTAAATGCCAATGGATACCTGGCTATATTGGAAGGCAAATTGCTGCCAACCATTAGGGACCATTTCATCCTGCCAAGTAACTGCATCTTTCAGGAGGACTCTGCTCCTTGTCATTGGGCGAAAAATGTAAGTAGGCACTTCTGTAGTTACTTTTGCTTCATTTCTGCATTAGAGGTTCGACAGTAATGTGTTTACATTTGTTTTGTTGGAAAAACGGTCCATTACAATTCTTAGCTGGCCAGGAAACAACTCGGACCTGAATCCTATAGAGAACTGTTGGAATCGTGTGGAATTTGCAGTTGCCAGAAAGAAACCAAAGACCCTTCGTGAACTTCATAATTCGTGTTTGGAACCACCAACTATCAGTTGATTATCTTCAGAAATTGATCTTGTCAATATCTCGACGGTGTGCTGCTGTCATCAGGGTCAGAGGCAGTTCAACTAAATATTTGTTTGCACCTGGTGAACTTTTCATTTTGTTTTCCGTTTAAAATGATAAACTGAAGCAAATTGAGGGCTTCTGATAACATTTCAGCCATAATTGTCGTGTTTACCAAAACTGTTTTGGCATCATGTTGCAAATGCTCATTTTGGAATATTTTGAGAGCACCTGTCAAATATTACTTATCTTTCTTTAACTATTGATAAATATCTTTTGTTTATATTTCTATTTGTGATGCCAGTCATTAATGTAACATACCATCGCGAAACAGGGTTAGAAATGTGAAATTCCTAGGTGATGCACTTTCTTTGAACACCATTGTAAATTCGACATTTTCCTTTCCTAAGTACTTCGAGTCATTATAAAGAAAAGTATGTTCGATCATTACTCAAGAAGGAAATGTCCGATCGACACTGAGTTTTCAGTGTATGCTCTGATGGTCCCCGAGGAGGTTTTAGGCCAGATTCCTAGCCCTCACAGAAACAGCGCCGACACTCTTCAATATTTTAGGAAGATTTAGAATATTTTAGAGCCCTTCACAGTTAACCCATTTCCCCACTAAGATGTTTGTAGTAAAAATGAAAACAAATAATTATTTACTCTGCATTTCTACTAACCACAGAAAAATGGAAAAATTCAAGGAATTTAAGAGAAAAAATACATCGAACTTGCCTGAAATGTAACGTAATGCGTACATTACCGAACTTTTTTTATATTTTCCTTTTATATTTTCTAATGCTGGTAAAATTTACTCCTCTCCAACCAAGATATACAAACAGTGCGAAGATCTCTACTGAATGTTTCCAGCGATTTAAAAAAAATTAAAAACTCAGCCAGCGATTTAAGCTCTGCGTATTTTCTTTCTTCTTCTTTTGCCAGTGGCAATTCATAACAGTAAACAGTATAAAACTATCCGTACATTTTTTCAGCCTCTCCCTTTTATATTTCTTATTCACGGCGACAATATAAGATTACATACATAATGTGGGGGCTTAAAGGGGAACAGGTATCCTGTGTGTTATCAGACACTCAGCCTAAAACACTGATGGATCCAATATCTCTCTATTACAGAAGATTTAGGAGAAGTCCGGTTGGCCTGCCTCCCTAAAATCCACTCATGCACACCTTCTCGATGGTAAGCCCTGTTACGTCACTTAGGTGGCAACGAACGTGTAGAGTGGTTCTCTTCAAGACGCCTGGTCAGCGTGAAGAGGAAAAGACCAAACCCTCCAGCACATGAAAGCACAACGAAACAAATGGCCCTCAGTCCCCAGCAGCTTTCACTCTCCCTCTTACGGCAGCGAGAGGATCAGAGTGGAAGCAGAGGGTGCTAAGAATCTCTGGGTACGACCAGGCTGCCATGCACGGAAACTGAACTTGGCCTGTTATAACGTAAGAACACTCATTGGTGAAGACAGGATATTAGAGCTAGAAAAGGAATTGGAAAATGTGAATTGGAATATCATCGGTTTGGCTGAAACAAGAAGAAGAAATGAATCACTTATAAGTTTATCAAGTGGAAATCTGCTGTACACCAATGGAAACAGTGAAAGGAGTGAAGGTGGAGTTGGGTTTCTGGTCCATAAAGATTTTAAAAACATTTTGGAATTCAAAAGTACATCATCAAGAGTGTCAAGACTAATACTCAAGATTTCTAAGAGATACAAGCTAAAGATTATAATGATTTATGCACCAACATCGAGCCATGATAATGAAGAGGTTGAAGAAATGTATACCGAAATTGAGAGTTTTCTAGATGAGCATAAAACCCACTACACTATTATTATGGGAGACTTCAATGCTAAGGTTGGAAAAAGACAAAACAGCGCAGAAAGGGGAACAATAGGAAATTTTGGAATTGGTGAAAGAAATGAAAGAGGTGAAAGACTTGTGGAATTTGCAGAATCTCAAGGATTGTCAGTAATGAACACTTTTTTCAAGAAAAGGGTGAACAGAAAGTGGACATGGAAGAGTCCAAATGGATTAACTACTAATGAAATCGACTTCATCCTCACTAACAGAAGATATATTGTGAATGATGTCACTGTCCTGAATAAGGTAAATGTTGGAAGTGATCACAGAATGGTAAGATGAACACTTGATATAGATGTAGGAAAGGAAAGGAAAAAACTGACTCGAGTAAATAATACAAAGGTCTTTGAGATAACAGAAGAGGAGAAAAGGCAGAAAGGGAAATAATGATTGAAGGAGCAGTAATTGAAAAGGTGGAGTCATATACTTATCTGGGACAAGTCATTAGCTGTAATAATGATAAATGGCTGGAAGTCAAGAGAAGAATAAATTTTGGATGGATAGCATTCAGGAAATATAGTCACATACTGAAGAGCAATATCCCAGTTTGTCTGAAACGTAAAATAATGAATCGATGTATACTCCCCACCATGACTTATGGAAGTGAAACTTGGGCACTCACCAAAAGAATGGAAGAGAAGCTGAGAACTACACAGCGAAGAATGGAACGAATCATATTGGGAATCAGACTGTTAGATAAGAAGAGAAACACATGGATTAGGCAACAAACTCAAGTAAAGGTCATTCTGATCAAAACTAAAGAACTAAAATGGTCTTGGGCAGGACACATAGCTCGAAGATATGATGACAGATGGACTAAGAAAATAACAGAATGGTATACAAGAGGAGCTAGAAGAAAACCTGGAAGACAAAGGCGGAGATGGATAGATGAAATTCATGAGTTTGTGGGTAGTAAATGGATGGCCAGTGCTCAAAACAGAAGGAATTGGAAAGTTGCTGGAGAGGCCTTCATCCTGCAGTGGATTGAAAATGGCTGATGATGATGACATAATGTGTATAGCATTAGTAATTTCTTTTGATTAAGAAGGAAGCAATGCCGTAATAATAATCATTTTGACACCAAATGAAAACAGAAATTAGTTCTTCCATGGCCACAAATTCCATCATCATGCCGCTATACACTAAATAGTTGGCAATCTCACTGTTCAGAAGATATGGTGACATAAAAGGGTGAAGTAACTGTACTATTACTAAATGTACTAACGGTCGTGTGTACTATTTATATCTATGACCTGATAATGATATTTAAATTCTCGCTCTTCAGTTCATTCAACTGCGCTTTTTTAATTTCATATCAGGTTTACAGCTTTCTAGATAACATTCACCCACCCAAAGAATAATACTGTTCTTGCTCAATTTCCTCCGAAAGCGTTTTTTCTGAATAAGTGTAATTTAGATCTTTTATACGCACGATAGCGTTCTGTGAAAAGGGCAAATGGTTTCCATTATTTGTTACAAACTACGTGTTTCTTATTTAAAATGCATTACATCTGTCAGGAAATATTATTTTCATTCGAGTCGCCTAATATGGAAAAAAAAAGAAAGAAAAAAGGAGAACGTATAGATTTTTGCCATTATTTATAATTCAGTGTGCTAATTGCGCAATATAGAGGGGAATCTAATTTTCAGAAATGGCTAATAAAGTTTAATAAAAGAGAAAACATAGTACAGTACTATTATAATAACGAATTCCAAATCCTTGGACTAGTTAAAAAAAAAAAAAAAAAAACAGTCCAAATATTTGGAATATAGGCATATGGAATCATTGCATTGTATATACAGTAATTGCCTATGGTGGCACCTAGACAAGTGTCCATGTCCACCATATATTCTGTTGTTGTTGATATGGGGGTTTGATTCCTCTTCCCCCTTCTCAAGCCTGATGTGGTATCATTTTCGTGATATGATAAACAGGTATTTCTAATTTTTAAATATTAGAAATACTCACGTTTGAATTCCGCTATTACGATATACAGTATGCACAGCGCTTTAGCCTTCATGTGATTCTCCAAGAATTAATGCCGAAACTAAAGTGTCGACCCTCCTCTACAGCCAGACAGTGTAGATTTCTTGATTCTCCTAATTTACCAGTTGAGATCCCAAATTAAGGATCTCAAGGATGAGGTCTACTCGCTGGGGAACCAAAATAAGCATTCACCTATGCTCTCTGAGATGCCAAAATGGTATCTCTGCCACCAATAATATTCAAAGGACAAAAACTACTCATCCAGTCAACCCTCCTAGCCGTATAAAGCTTAGCTTTCACACTCAAATTCACTGAAGCCAATTAGTAGATAGATCTGCATACTCTCCGACTGAGCACATTAGCAGGGCCCGGTCATGCACACAGCAGAAAAACATACTCAGACCCTCAGCGGCTGGTGTCCAACCAAAGCTGCACCCTCTTGAAGAAGTATCCCAGCCAGAGAACCAGCCAAGAAATAACAAGACTCCCTACAAGCCAAGAACTGAAAGATAATTCAACTAACGCTCGTCATGTTCTGCCCACCTCATATGCCGATATGCTTATCAACAGCCGTTCTTACGATACATACGTCCCATCTAGAGATATGCAAAATTCCCTCATTCTCACAGTCAACCCCGCCTCAAATTCCTCAGGATGCCTTCGAGCTTCCAATATTTATTTCTCTCCCTATCACGCTGTTATCCCTAACCAGACCTCCTTATCCCGCCAAATAACAGTCTTCCAACCTCGTCTGACACTGGCCGAGAAATATTGATTTCCCTCCCTATTAGGAGAATGTTTATTGAAGAACAACCTCTCATTTCAGGTTAAACGGCTTAAAAGTTGGCAAACAGGCTATGCCTGTTTCCTTCCTTATAATGTGTTCACCCGCTGTCTATCAAAATGTTGTAGATCCTGCCTCCTGACCCCAAGGAATATACGTATATCAGACCCTTTTCTAAGGAACAGAGACCCCATTAACAATCTCGACTAATTCATTCTCCTCGATAGCAATCAATGCTAATCAATGAGAAAGCATAAATGCCCCATATTCTGGGTGTTTTCTTGATTATGAGCGCAGCATAAGTCACAATTATACCAGTGGTGTAATTTGATGATGCATCAGCATAGTTGAACTGACACTATCAAGCCTGCAATCACCAGTGATAAACAGATCGGGGAAGCTCATCCCAATCTGGGTCAAGAATCGACAAACTCGAAAGTCTGCCTTCAATAAAAATACTAGAAGTACTTGCGTTAAAAATATCCCTAGAAATTATAGTCAGAGTCTTGTACCAGAATGTTAGAAGCCTTCCAACAAACCGGATACCGTTGATCAAATTCTCCTCGCTAATGATATCGATATGCTCTGCGTCACCGAGACCTAGCTTGATAAAGCCCAATAATGTTTTTTATATCCTGTGCTCCAGCTGGTTATAAATCTGCTTTTAATTCTAGAGTTAGTAAGAGGAGGCGGTGTCGCAATTTTCTGTAAGAGCTCACAGATCTCACTTGTTCATAAAGTTTCTAGCCAAACACCAGCATATGGAAGTTCTTGGTGTTACTCTCAGCTTCCCCACACAGAGTGGAAAAGGCCCAGGATCGAATCCCGTCGATGACGGGAGGAACTTTAATGGATTTCTTTCACTCCGTGGTTAGTCGGTCTCAGGCGTAGATAGCAAGGTTCTTTTCTACCGGCAACTCGGGTTTTTTGTCCAGCAAAACAGGCAAATCGACCATAGAACACATGGAATTTATAGACATAATACACGATGCACGGCAGATGAATAAAAAATATTCGGGGTGGCCTAATATGATAATTTAATTTTTTTTGTTACTCTCAGCTACCATAGAATCCTCAGACATAATTGTTATATATATATATATATATATATAACGTCAAAAAGGGCTGTCAATCCACTCAAAACCCCCGATGAAGTAGGGGATTGACGGCCACGTGGTGTAATGCAATACGTTATATTATTATATAAATTTGTACAGTCTTTAAGATTTAGTATTATTATATAAATTTATACAGAAATTAAGATTTAATAATTATCTTGCTACAGATAAAATGTTTTCATTAGTAAAATGTTATGAAAAATCATTATCATTTAGCATTATACTTTTTATCTTAACTCAAAATGTATAGGCCATATGGAATGAAGATAACCAAATTAGGATAACTTGATTACAAATTTGTATGAACACTAATACTTATATGAAAAACACCAATAATCAATAACAATCTACAATTAAACGTGTGTGTATATATATGCATACACACACACACACACACACACACACACACACACACACACACACACACCACCTAAATATGAAGCCATACATGAAATATCAAACTGGATCATCAACTAGCTTCATCCTTCAGCCTTTAACTTTGTCTGTGGAAACTTTAATCTTCCTCCACAGCCAGCTAACCTTCAGCAAATGCTCCTATCAAACCTATCTTGTGCAGAGTTACAAATGATCAACGATTTCCAGAACAGAAGTAACAACCAACTAGATCTCATCCTTCCCTCCATTCCTTGCACACATCATTACCTGCCAGATACATTTCAATTCAGATCACAAGCCAATTGTTGTTCTTTACACATACCTGCTCCAATTTTCAATGTTGTGAATTCAACTAATACCAGAGTAATAGTTAGTCCCATGTTTCAAGTAATTAAAAATGTTGAGGCTGTCTCTGCCATCCCGCGGACAGTCTTAGAAAATTGTGATCTTCAAATTGCAGTGAATTTGCTTACTAGTTGGCTTAAGACGATTGCGACCTTTGCAACATCAAAGAGAATTTCCATCATGCCTCGGTCCAGAGAATCGTAGACTCTCCATCTTAATGTGAGCTTCGAGTTAAAACAGCATCTACACAAAATGTAGAAGCAATTGCAAAGTGTCCAAGACAGGATAGCTTACTCTAGACCCCGCGCAACATTTAACAAGCATAATTCTCAAGCAATTAAGCATTATATGGATATAACATTTCGTAGAGGAAAATGACCCTACTCTGAGCGGCCATCTGATTTCCCCCTAAATCTTAAACCTGACCAGTGCTGTTCTTCATATCAAGATTTGCCTCGAACCCGGACCTATGTCCTGATATTCATGCACCAACAACTGGAATCCTGCCTGACACTGTCTGCAGTATCTATCTCCAGGTTATTGCCTCAAGTCTTCTAAAACTTAGGGGTGGCCATATCTCCTACTGAGGACCATCTCTTCCCTTTGTTCCATCTTTGGCAGTGATTCATCTGTATCATGGCACCCAGTGCTATGTTGCCATTTTTGAATAAAAATGGCAACATAGCACTGGCTGTTTTGTACTGGACTGTTTTGTTTCCATTGTTTTGTCGGTGTTGTTTCCTTCATCATTTCTGTACCTCACGAGGTTCCTTTGGTATGCTTTTTCCATATCCAGGCCACTCCTATGAGAAGCTGCAGGTGAAAACCTGACTGGTCCTTAAATTTTGCACACCAGTGTATCATGTCTGTCTCCTGCTGTCACTTTGATTTCAAAATATCCGTGTTCTGTAATTGGGTGCGTTGTTTTTCATATTATGTTTCAATAAAAAATATAAAACAAACAATCACAAATTTTATTTGGCACATCAGTATTTTAAAATCTAATCTAAAAAAAGGTGTGATTTAAAGGGAATCGCATTGACAAACAAAGTATTTTGCACAATTCTCTTCTCATTCATGTACAAGTTAGATACCTCAGTGTATTTTGTATTGGAAAAAAGTAAACCTTAAATATTATTCTTCAGCCCTTGATTATTGTTTTATAATGATTTACTTTGGTAAAGACTTAGAAGTTGTTAGAAAAGCTGTTGGCCTTTTCTTCAACTACAACAGCGTTAGGTTAGGTGAAACGAAAGGGTGGCTAGAATCAGATAATCACATGACCTAACTAAATAAAAAATATGAAAGAAATCTCTGGGCATAATAGGGTAAATTTTTGAAAAATTTCATACGTGTTAATATTATCTATAAATGCTTTCTTTGCTGAACATAAAGGAAATGCACTGCACTTTTCATAATGAAGCAAAACGTGTTTTTATCTTGCATAAAAATAAAATATCTTTTAAAACATCTGAGCGCGTACACTTATATATCGTTTCTTTGAGATCTGGGTTTCAGGTTCTTTTTTAGGATTACATTGCTTGTACACTTTTATACGTGTCTGGGAAGAATTATGTTTGAAACTACTTCATGGATAGATAGGCGGGTATAATGTAAAATTAAATTTGATTGTTTAATTTCTCCGCAATTAGTAATTCCTTTCAGGAAATTAGAAAATTCACAGATACAAGTACCTAATTGAGCCATCGACTTTTTTTTACCTGAAATTAGAGGACAAAAATTGTTTCAGATGATCTACCATTCTTTCTCCCTACCCATCACCGAATTCAACACTGCCTAATTAGCTAATGCGGAATGATCTATTGGAATATCCCGATAACCCTCCAGTTTCGTTAAGCAGGCGAACAAAATTTTCATAATTTAAAATAACTCACCTGGCTCACTGTTTTTTCCTCTAAATAAAAAATTAATAGAAGAATCTATTCATCCTTAGATTCCAGAATAACTTCAGAGAATTCCTCTCGCGAAAGTTAGATTCCTTTGTCTACTGACCTTTCAACTTACATGCAAGGCTTCATAGGAAAAAAGTGTTCCAGGAAGACTTTTATAAACTTATTGCAGTAATTCTATTAGATATACTAATAAGCATTCATGGTCTCTTAGAAGTCATATACTAAGGAAGATTTTATGAGGAACGAGTCAACTAACAAACTTTCTTAGTCTGTTAAGAAGATCGTTTGCAGTTCCTTAGTAATAATATAGAAGGCAAGTATCGCATCAATAATGATTAGCCTGCCTGGATTGTATAATACCCTTGAATTAACAAATTTTCCCCGAGGCGAAATTTTGCAAAAATATCCTAAACTTCGTTAAAAGGCAACAATCGAATTTGTGCTTGACACCAAAAAACATTTTAATTTCCCCTCGACGCTATCCATATTCACAATGGTATTTATCTTCAAGGTTTTGCGTCAGTTACGATTCGCTTATCTGGTAATACAAAATTTTAAATTTACTATAAATCGCGCGCAATTTGTATCTTTTATGTTTATAAATAAAAAAAAAAAAAAAAAAAACAACCAGAGATGGATTGGTACATTTGCAAACTTCAGATAAAAAAAAATCGTACACGGATCCCCACAAAGGGGAATCCGGGCGGAATTTTTTCAAAAACATTGGTGCAATACTAATTTGCGTGCCCTAAAAAACTGTCATATTCGTTTCGGCACTAGTTCGGTGTGGATAAACGTGTTCTAGGATTTCACACTTAGTCTATAATTGGATGTTATGAATCGCTATGGGTAGAATCCGGCAACCCAAAGGTCGCGGGTTCGAATCCCGCCTCGGGCTTGGATCAAAGTACTGCAAAAACCTTGGGAGGTGCATTATGGCCACAGAAGCCGATGCGCCAACAACTACAAAAAAAAAGTGTAGAATATATGACATATATTTAACTGATTCCTGCAGTACGATGTACATGCAGCATTAAATGTTTACAAAATCCTTTCCGCCTTCTCTGATGTTTAAATATAGTCAAGAATATTCTAGACGTCTTCATCATTTGCTTTCTGGAAGACTGTTGCCCCAGTTGTTTCTTTCTTGATTTCTTTCATAGCAGCAGTTAGGAGGCTTTATATATTATGAAAAGCCTCGTTATGAATACATTTTCTGAAGGAGTAACTTGTAATAGTCACTAATTTGTGTTCTCTATTCTCCTCTTGTCTGTGTGCATCCAAGTTTGCAGGAGTTTTTAAAATAAAACTAAAAATGGACAACAGTCTTCACAGAACCTCTCTCTCTCAATTTCTACTCGTCCTTCTCTTTTAACAATAACTGACTTTTAACTAACTTTTCCCAAACTCTGTTTCTTTTCCTTCATCCCCACGAAATTCCTCTTCCATTTCTCTCTTTCTCTTTATGTAATTCTGTCCAATGCGGCCTACAGTGAATTAAATGCAAACTTCCTTGAAGTTGTTAAATTTGCAAAGAACTAGCGAAGTATAGCGAAATTTAATATGAAATTGCCGACTCCTTTACACAAAATATACGTAATGTAAAAGTCTTATTACTTTGAAGTTAGTTATCAGGTGAAGCAACCAGATGCGCTGTCACAACAGTAGACCTGTAGCTCGACTTTCTGATCTTCACTTAGAGGAAATTTGATCTCCCCAGAATTCTACACTCTATTTGCACCGCATTATTTAATCAGAAGAATTCGTCTGCTACCAAATAGAAAACTCTGGAACGCTTGTGCTACAGAAGTCCCTTGTAACATTAGAAAACCCTGAGAATTTACGATAGCTAAAGTAATAAAAGTCTGCAATTTTGAACGTAAATTTATAACAGAATTTATGTCTTGGGAACACTACTTGTTTTTCCGTGTTGGCGATGTTCCAAATGTTTTTTCGTATACAGAAACTGAGAAATGGATTCTGTTTATAGCGTGGTTAGAGAAAAGTCCTAACTAGTTTATATGCAAATACAGTAAACGTTCTCCTGCTAAATATGTATATATGAATTTTGATTAAATATCTTAACCCTAGAGAAACTATTTATTGACAATTCCTTAAGAATGAATGGCGTGGTTTTCATACAAAAACACTGAAATGAAATCATACAATTTCAGGAATTGTTACTAGGAAAGGAAGGATATTCTTGTGGTAAAATGTTTCTTATATCTGCCAGTGACTCAGAAGCCTATGGCAGATATAAGCTAGTCTGTAATCAGGTCACAAAGGAGGTTAGGCAGGCGAAAGCAGATTACGAGAAATCCTTGGCAAAAGATGCTAAGAAAAACAGCAAGGATTTCTTTACTTATATAAACTCTAAAAGGAAGGAGATGAATCTGATTGGTCCACCTGACATCGATGGTTCGACTGTTGATGATTCTGTTCAGATAGCAAACAAACTGAATGAGTATTTTGCATCTACATTCACACATGAGGAATTATTAAGGTTTAAAATGGAAGAAGGTTATCAAATTGTAGCAGGATACTTAATGATTTTGTAATAACTGAGAGCAAAGTGGAGGAGAAATTGTGGAAGTTAAACATAAGAAAAGCACCTGGGGTGGATGGGATCTATCCAGTTATATTAAAGGAGGCGACAAAGCAACTAAGCAAACCTGAGTCGAAGGATGCTCTCATAACTATGAGAGCATCCTTCGACTCAGGGGAGGTTCCCACGGACAGGAGATGTGCAAATGTATCCCCAATTCACAAAGGGGGGGGATCGAAGGGTGACACGAGTAATTACAGACCAGTTAGTTTAACTTCTGTTCCGGGTAAAACAATCGAGTCACCGGTTAAAGATGCATTACAGGATCATTTACACAAGACTGCAGCAATAATTCAGATACAGCATGGGTTTGTTAAGGGAAAGTCTTGTCTGGCAAATTTGATAGGATATTATGATGTGGTTACAAAGGAACTGGATGCAAAAAATAATTTTGATATCATATATTTGGATTTCAGGAAAGCTTTTGACACTGTTGCGCATGGAAGACTATTGTACAAATTGGAGCAGAATGGAATTAAGGGCAAGTTGCTACAATGGATAAAAGGATGGTTAAGTGGAGGAAGAGAGAGGGTGGTAATCAATGGGTGCTGCTCTTCGTGGACTAATGTTATTAGTGAAGTCCAACAGGGTTCGGTGTTAGGTCCACTGTTGTTTTGTATATTTATCAATGATATTGATGAAGGTATATCAGGCTTAATGTCGAAGTTTGCAGATGGTACAAAGGTTGGCAGGGTTGTTAATGACAGTAATGGCAGTGTGCTACTGCAACAGGATCTAGATAATTTGGGCAGATGGGCTAAGAAGTGGCAACTGAAGTTGAACCTTGACAAATGCAAGTACTGCATATGGGTAGAAGTAACCCCAGAGAAACGTACCAACTGTGTGCTACTACAGTTAAGGTGGTAGAAAATGAAAAAGACCTGGGAGTAATTGTGCAGTCAGATATGAAGTTTTCTGAGCAATGCAGACAGGCTGCCAGGGCAGGTTATGGGGTTTTGTCAATGATATATAGGAATTTTGCTAGCAGGGAGAAGGAGGTGATTGTCCCTCTGTATAAGGCAATGGTCAGGCCACGCCTTGAGTACTGCGTACAGGTCTGGTGGCCTCATTTTACGAAGGATGTAGATTTATTTGAGCGTGTACAGAGAAAAGCAACAAGATTGGTGAGGGGAATGAAGGGATCCTCTTGCCAAGAGAGGCTTAAATTCTGCAAATTGCAGTGGCTGGAGACTAGGCACCTGCGCGGTGATCTGATTGAGGTGTATAAGGCCTTGAATGGGTTGAGTACGCTGAATTCTGATGGGATCCTTCCACTTTTTCAGATTACGAACCTAAGGGGGCATAAATTCAAATTAAGAAAAGACAGATGTAGAATAGATGTGTAGAAATTTGCCTTTAGCCAGCGGGTGGTTAATTGCTGGAACAAACTTCCATCTGTCGTTGTGGAAGTTGACAGGTTAAATAAATTTAAGGAGGAACTGGACAGGCATTTGGAGGGAATGGTGTGGTTTTTTTTTTTTTTTTTTGACTGATGCTGCATAAGCTCATACACTTGCTTTCTTGCATCACATGCCACTACTACTACTACTATGTACTTGCTACAAATATGAAAAACATGGATACACAGTTATGCATTCACTTGTACGGTTAACCAGTACCGGAAAAGAAAAAAAAAAAGACGCTGTTTATCTCGATGGTTTGTAAACGAACACTATGGATAGTTTATGTTTCGTGAAATGATAAAGTTGAATTCTTGTAGGAACCAGATTCGAAACCGGGTCTCATCGACTAATATCTCGGGCGGTGTTGCCTATTTCATGAACCACTGAAGCAAAAAGTACTGTGAGTAATCACCAGTTCCCACACAACTCCCCCTTATATCTGTATCCCCTCCAAGAGTGCCAGGAGGAGAAATTTTTATTAAACAGGTATTAACTCTGCGAACACAGCTGGAGACAATGGCCATCATTACTAAATTACGGTGACTAACGACCTCCCGTTCTTGACGTCAATAAATTGGTCACCCTTCGTTGTTGCGATGCATGTGCGAATTAATAGTGTCACACTTACCTAACACGATTATCTACACCCGTGTTCATAAATTATTTTCATCTCCGCGAGTCGACCCTCCGTTATTGACATACAAGACTGGCTGTCACTGTCCATTATCTCTGTTTAAGGTCTCGAGCAGTGTCATAAAACGGCACAACGACCTTCATAAATTGCATTACACTACCATTACAATGGCTTATCGCTACAGGTAATATTACAACATATCTGGTGCAGTAAACAAGCTTGTTCACGTGTATTGTCTTACCTTTTTTTCTCTCTCTCTCTCTCTCTCTCTCTCTCTCTGAATCAGTCTTATAATATTTATTTTCGCTAACTCTTCCTTTCACCATTCTTGTTTAACCTTTTCTCTTGATTCCATCCTTTTTCTCTTTTTACAGAGGGTAATCTTTAATTCGAAAATGGCAGCGCAACCGTACAACTCAAGTTACGGCGAATGCGGTATATAGCATGTCCAAGAATACGCTAACACAGTTGCAAGCTCTGATATGAAGTCTAGTAGTCGTAAAGTTACGCGCTTTCTGAGCTACATAATGGAAGATCTGAAGACTGGGCTAAGTTTTGTTATACGAAATTATCTTTGATGAGATAAGAGTGCTACATAGTGCCATCTAACGAAAATGAAAGAAATGTCAGTCTATGGAGATAAGTGTTTTAAGAAACACTTTAAGAAGAACTGGCGCATTAAAACAAAAACAAAACCGCGTGAAGGTGTGTGGAGAAATGCTAAAACGATGAATAGATATGAATCATTTTATTATAATCCAGAAACATCTCATTAAGCGGTTCATACGGCACCTAAGATTACATTACAACTACCAGACATGCCAGAAGTTGAAACTGTGTAAGCGTATTTTTAATCACACACTTTTCTGCCATCTAAGGATAGTTCGCCGAAACTTCAGTGGATGTACGGTGGCTCTGCCATTCCTCGAATTAAATGATCAGTCCGCGTTTTAACTTCAGTCTCTTCTCATCTTTTTCTTCATTTCTTTTCTGTCACGTTTTTCTATTTTCATTTTCCCTATATTTTATTGAATTTCTTATTCGTTTTCTTTCGTTCCACATATTTTCTTCCTTTTCAGATTTTGTTTCTCTAATACACCAGTTTAATATTGCATTGGTCTCCTAAATAAAACCAAAGATATTTTCCTCAGTTCGAAGATGAACTTCGAATTCCAAAGAGATATGCTGCGGTATTTCGTAACATATATCATTGCTTCATATTGCTCTGGTAAAATACGAACCAACGAAAATACATTTCCGTACCTACTTCTATCCAACACTTGATCGAAAAGCAGTAAAAACTGAAGTCACGGGATGTGTAAAGATCAAAGTCAAATAACGTGTCAAAGTCCACCACGTGACATCGCCTGCTCCACCCAGGTAATATATTGCTGTCAGGTGTGGTTTTGCGTACATCTGCTGTGCCACTTATAATTACAGCTATGAGCCATAATACTGACATATTCACGCAAGCATATGCTGTCATAATATCAAAAAAGCTGCCTTCATCCATGTATGCTCTGAACATATATCAGGAAATTAAAAAAAGAACATCTAAACCATAAACTCTCTGTATATAAGCGACTTTGTCAGACTCTTAAAAGCAATCGCGGTATTAAACAGGAATTAATACACAATATAAGTAGATAGCATGCGAATGAAGAATTTCCTTTAATATTAAAAGGTTACCGCGTATTTTGTTGCGTTGTGTAAATTCCAACAAAGCTCAGAACTCTGCACCTGACTACTCACAAACAGCAAATCTGAAGCGAAATTACAGACGGCTGAGCCTTATTCTTCCTAAATATCGTCCAGCTTGTGCATGCGAGGCCCCTACTCTTCGCAGGTTAACTGTTTGCCATGTTTTCTCGAAATACCATTTCCGTTTACTCGTCTTTCCAGAATACTGAAATCTGTATCATGGTGCTACAAACTTTTCCAAATGTGTTCTGGAGCATCCGCATTAACTTCCCGTTATTGGTTGCAGTATGACCAAATGAACACGTGTGTCACAACACAGTCTTTGTATGTGCATTTAGCATTAGTAGAGACATATGATGCAAGCAAGAACAACATCAGCCTAAAAAAAAAATAAACAAACCACACTTCCCATGTTATTTCACTTATCCAATCGCTCCAAACGTTTGTCCATTTTTTCCTTGAATTTAATTAAGCTATCAACTTCCACAACCACAGATGGAAGTCTGTTTCAGCAATCAACAACCCGCTGGCTAAATGCAAACTCTCGCACATCTATTCTACAACTGTCTTTTCTCAATTTGAGTTTATGCCCCCTCAGATTCGTAATCTGAGCAAGAGAAAGAATCCCATCAGCATTGAGCCTGCTCAAACCATTCAAGGTCTTATACACCTCAATCAGATCACCATGCAGTTGTGCCTAGTCTCCAGATGCTGCAGTTTGCAAAATTTAAGCCTTTCTTGGTAAGAGCACCACTTTGTTTCCCCCCATCAATCTTGTTGCCCTTTGCTGTACTCTGGCAACTCTACATCCTGCCTAAAAAGGAGGCCTCCAGATATGTACGCAGTACTCAAAGTGTGGCTTGACCATTGCCTTACACAAAGGGATCATCACCTCCTTATACCTGCTGGCAAAATTCCTGTATATCATTTATCAATGACTTGCTCAGGCGGCCTGTCTGCATTCTCAGAAAACTTCATAGCTAATTGCACAATTACTCCCAGGTCTTTTTCAGTCTTCCCTACCCTGAGTGTAGTACCACACAGTTAGTACATTTCATGCAGCACTTTACAGGTGTCAATGTTAAACTTCAGTTGCCACCTCTCAGCCCATCTGCCCAACTTTTCTAGATGCTGTTGCAGTAGCACACTGTCATTAACGAAGCTGCCAACCTTTGTATCATCTGAAAACTTAAGCCTTTCTTGGTAAGGCTTTTCAAGATTATAAATGATGCTAGAACTAGGAGACATAAATTCAAGTTACGGGGGAAATGTTTAGATTGAACTGCGGGAAGTTTTATTTTAGCCAGCGAGTTATAAATTATTGGAATAAGTTGCCTACATGGGTGGTAGAGGCTGGCAGTTTGGGGAAATTCAAAGGTCATTGGATAGTAACTTCGGGTCAGGGAAGCGCATAGGATGACAGGTTTAATTTCCTTTTTTTTATTAATTATTATTATTTATTTTATTTATTTTTTATCATTGTTTTGTTCGTTTTTTTTTTTTTTTTGTTTTTTTTTTTTTGGCTGGTGCAACATAAGCCATAGGCTTTCTTGCACCATGCGGCCATTACTAATACTTCGACATTAAGCTTTCATCTATATCATTGATATACAGTATAGAGAAAACAACAATGGGCCCAATACCGAACCCTGGTGGGCTCCACTAACATTAATCCACGAAGAGCACTGTCCATTGATTACCATTCTCTGTTTTCTCCCACTCAACCATTCTTTTATCCATTATAACTTGTTCTTAATGCCATAGTGCTCCGATATGTACAGTAATCTTGTATGTGCAACAGTATCAAAAGCTTTTCTTAAATCCAAGTATGATATCAAAATTATTTTTTGCATCCAGTTCCTTTGTGAACACATTATAGTATTCAATCAAATTGGTCAAACAAGACTTCCCCTTAACAAATCCATGCTGTCTGATTTATTGCTGCAATCTTGTCTAGATGATCCGCAATGCTTCTTTAACCAGTGACTCCATTATTTTCCCTGGAACAGAAGTTAAATTAACAGGTCTGTAACTACTCGAGTCACCCTTTGATTCCCCCCTCCCTTTTTGAATTCGGGACATAATTTCGCATCTCCAGTCCGTGGAAACCTCCATTGAGTCCGGGAATGCTCTCATAATTATGGCTGAGGGTTTCTTACTTCCTTTGCCGTCTCCTTTAATATAACAGGATAAATCCAATTGCTCTCAGTTATTAAAAAAAAAATTAGCTCCCTGTTATAGTGTAATAAGCTTCTGTCCTCCACTTCCCTACAGAATTCCTCATATGTGAATGTATATGCAAAATACTCATACAGTTTGGCAGCTATCTGCGCAGGATCATCGATATCAAGTGGACCAATCTGATTGATCCCCTCCCTTCAAGAGTTTACATAAGTAAACTCTTGAAGGGAGAAGCCTTTCCTGTTTTTCTTTACATCATTTCCCAAATACTGTATTTCTCGTAATCAGCTTTCGCTTGCCTAACCTACTTTGTGACTTGATTACAGACTAGCTTATCTACCTTAGGCTTCCGTGTCGCCTGATAATTTGTATGCAACCCATGCATTTTTCTTCTCTGCCACGAGTCCCATTAGTTCATTTGACATCCATTTCTGCTTAAACCTTGAAGAGTATTTCCTAATCAGTATGAAAAGCCTAGTAACTTCCAAGATTAATTCCTTGAATGCTTCCCATCTAGAATTTGCCGTTGGAAACATCATCAGTTGGTCCCACTGTATAAAATTTAAAAACTGTCTGAGACCACTGTAGTCACTTTTAATGAAAGCAAAAACCCTTCCCATTACCCCTGGTGTTATATATCTTTAAGTAAATCCCACATGAGTACACTGTGATCACTGCCACCTAGTGGTTCCTTTATTTCCAAATTCTTAATGCATGAATAATCACTGCTGATAGTCATATCAAGAATAGTCCCTTTGGTTGCCTCTCGAACATGCTGCTGTAGAAAACAATCATCCAATAAATCCACAAAAGTCTTGCTAGTGTACGAGTGACCAAACCACAAGTTCCAGTCAATATTTGGGAAGTTAAAATCCCCCATTATAAGACATTTTGATTTACTGGCCCACTATTTCTCTGCCCAATTGTTCATTGCAATCATCAGAGTCATTAGGCTTACAACACACTCCTACCCTCATTTTTGCTTTCCCAGTGCTTATGTCACACGAAACTGACTCAACACTTCACTGTCCATCTATGTGAACTGGATGCACTGCCTTAGATGTTATGTTTCTTAACTAACAAGATAAATCCTCCTCCCTTCATATCCTGTCTATCCTTTCTGTACACATCATACTCCCCAAATTCAAATTCTACATTCCTTATGTGACACCACGTCTCTGATATCCCAACAATACTCGCCTTTGATGTCTTGACCAGCACTTCAAATTCATTAAATGTATTTACCAAACTCCTAGCATTGGTGTACATGCAGTGCTGTAGTCGTAATATTAGCAGAAGGTATACTCTGCGAATGTTACGTATGCAGAGAGCGTACTGTGCTTATTAATCGAATTCCAGAAGTTAAACAGCGTATGTATATTAAAATAATATAAGTATTGCCTAAGAATCAAATTCTAATAAATTTAGTTTTTAATTTTCAGTAAATATTTTAACAACGTTTGTTTTTTCAAGTCTTTCAAAAACCAGAAGGTATACGCTATTCAACTAAAACAATCCAGAGGGTATATACCCTCCACTACAGCTCTGTGTACATGCACTTGTTCTTACTCTTAGTTACCCTAACACCGCCCATGTATTTACTTGTTTCATAATGACTTTCAGCAGTTCCTGAAACTCCCAGCAACATGATTTCTCGGCAGCTGCTGCTCATTCCAATAGAAGCAGTGCAAGAATCACTTCTTTCGACAACGACACTTGTCCTTTTGCTATTCAAAAATTCAGCCGTATTTCGAAGGAGGTAAAATGTCATCATCTGTTGAAGCATTCGTTAAAACTGCAGGGAAAGTTTAAGATATTTCTGGTTATCTTTCCAACTATTAGTGCTCACAATGTCATCATTAGCTTTGATTTGATTTCGGTTTTTATGGCGCAAGGCGACTATCATCATTAGCAGCCGGTATCTCTCCCCAAGCAAGAAATTTCCACAGCCTGCTTTTTAATTTTTTAAGTTGACAATCAAAATTACAGATGAATGCTTAATCAACGTTTTAAACAATGCGTAAACAGATTGAATCCATTTAAAACAGTTTGAAAGCGCTGACGCACACAACTGGGCCTAACTTCTGAAGCAGCCCATATATTACAGCCTTCCAGAATCTTCTGGCTTACGAGATTAATCACATCTTACTTCACACCGGCTGCAAGATAGCTGTGGTGTTCCCAGGAAGAAAATGAATTTTAACATTAATGTACACTACTGTGACTTGTTGCTGGCGTAATTGCTTGGAAATTTCAAACAATCACAAACCAAAACTGATTCAGCAGGAGGGTCGTCAGGATCTCAAAATATTCGTAAAATTCTTGAAATGGTTGTTGAAACTACAGTGGAGTATATTCAACAGTCTGCACTTCCACAAACAAAGAAAGCAGCAGCCATCCCGGTTGGAAAACCGTGAAGTAATGTTGAAAATATGTTTCTAAAAAAAAAAAAAAAAACAGTTATGAAGCCAAGATTAACAATAACTTGCTACATAACTCGAATACACTATGAGACGATCCCGTTAGAGTTTCGATGAGAAATCTAATTCGACCTTTTTGACGGGATGGTGGACACTCGCGACCGTAGCCACTGAGCTAGTAGCGAAGGTACCATCCAATATAGTACTCCAGACAATATTTTACGTTTTAGATAACACAATATATACCAAAGGTCAGGCCAGGTTAATTAACATTCTTAGTCATATTGCACTACTGCTTTAATGACTTTGTAAGATGTAGATCTTACAAATTAAAACAGAAATATTTGTTTTGCTAAAAGAAATCCAGGAAGGGCTATGGAATGTGAGAATTAGCATTAATGCCCGAATATTAAGTTAAAGATGGTAAGTATTAAGATTGGTGACTATGTATATAAAGTGCTTAGAATCATAATACACGGCCATTTCTGAATAAACAGAAAATTTTTTAAGGTGGCATCGTTTTAGGTTATATCTCATATTGTGAATGCCTTCACAACGAGTTGCCATGATATTGCACTACTTCGAATAAGTAACGCTTCACCTAAGGAGAAGACTAGTGTTACTTATTCTCAGATAGGTACCACCACCCAGACAGCACTGTTTCAGGGCTATTTGGCCCTTCCGTCAGTGAGTGGGTAGGTACCCAAGTGATGCAATGATGGCAAAAACAGTTATGAAGTATAACTCCACAATATGAGAGATGCCTGATGGTGTATGATGTATTTAGACTAAGGCGCATTTAGGGCTAGAGCCTCAAGCTGCGAACAAATTTAGACTATGTATATAAAGTGCTTAGCATCATAATACACAGCCATTTCTGAATAAACAGAAAATTTTTTAAGGTGGCATCGTTTTAGGTTATATCTCATATTGTGAATGCCTTCACAACGAGTTGCCATGATATTGCACTACTTCGAATAAGTAACGCTTCACCTAAGGAGAAGACTAGTGTTACTTATTCTCAGATAGGTACCACCACCCAGACAGCACTGTTTCAGGGCTATTTGGTCCTTCGTCAGTGAGTGGATAGGTACCCAAGTGATGCAATGATGGCAAAAACAGTTATGAAGTATAACTCCACAATATGAGAGATGCCTGATGGTGTATGATGTATTTAGACTAAAACGATGCCACCTTAAAAAATTTTCTGTTTATTCAGAAATGGCTGTGTATTATGATGCTAAGCACTTTATATACATAGTCTAAATTTGTTCGCAGCTTGAGGCTCTAGCCCTAAATGCGCCTTAGTATTAAGATTGGTTATTTAATTTTAATGCAAATAAGGTTAAAGTTTTAAGAACACTGGATTTAGTAATGGACAGTTTTAGACGTGTGAATTAAAATAGCGGCTAATGGTAAACAAGTAATTTAAATAATGCAACAGAACAAACAGAGACAGCGCAATGACTAAGAAATGGGAGCCATTTGAGAACAGGCGTGAAAGGGCTGCTGAGAGCGAGAACCCTAAAATGGGATTACGAAGCGTCTCTTTTGATCTAAACCACCGTTAGAAAGTAAACAGGAAATTAGTGGACGTCCAGAATTCCCATCAAAAGATAGCGGATATTTTGAAAAGTTGGTCATATTTAGAGAGAAAGTGTTAACACGAAACTAAGTGTTTTGGAGGTTACCGGCAAACATGAAAAAAGAATAAAATTTCTAGAGACGGGTTGGTTTGTGCGCTAGGGAGACAGCTGGGGTGAGATGTTTTAGCAAATAGAAAGGAATGGAAAATTAAGCAAAGTATGAGGATTGGTTGCAAGTCCTGGGAAGGCGTTCCAAACTTGAGAAAAAAAAAAAAGAAAAGGGTTTGAAAGGAGAGTGAAGTGTGGTCGAGGGAGTTCTTGAAGATAGATGGGTGAGAGTGGATTGCGGTTTTTTTTTTTTTTTTTTTTTTTGAGTGCGGAGGACAGAGTCAGATAGAAGAACTTAGTAATGGAGGCCCTTTTAAAAACTCGCGAAGGAACTGCTCATGGGTTCGAGTTCTGACCGAAGAGAACGAGCCAAGTATATACATCTGTGAATATATCGTCTACACCAGAAGGTGCGTCGTGTCAAGAGTGCTCCAGAAGTGAACGTATGCCTGTCCGCCACTAAGGAAGCAGAGTGCCTAAGAAAGAATGCCTGTTTGCCACGAAGGAAGCCTGAAGGCAAGAAAATTGGAACTAGCAGCCATTCCGGAATGTAAAACTTAGCTCTGTAAGGAATTGAGTGAGAGTCCTTTTAAAAAAAGAAAATTCCTGTTGTATTAGGCAAGTTAGTTACTAAGGTTGAGATAATTTGTTATGAATATAAATGATTTTGAAATAACGTAAGGGTGGCAAAGGGGATGACTATGATGATAACTAGATAGTAATTATGGTAGAATGGGCGATCTATAGTGAATATTATTGAGGTAAGAGGTAATACATTTTGGTGATACAGTTGTAATACATTTCATGCGTTAAAGGCTAGAAACAAATATACAAAAAGAGTAATAAGAGCTGAAATGAGTTTACTGATGTAAGTGATAAAAATTGGTAATGTAAGAGAATGATTGAGTAATCATCGAGGATTTATATTTAGTAAGATATAAACTGATGTTAATAATATGTAAACTGAGAATAGTTGATGAGAAAGCGATAGTGTAGTGTACTGTAGTATGGTTTCAAATATATGGTAATTGGTATGCATGTATATATGTAGTTGTTTTTTTTTATGTAAATGCTGTATATAAATGTTCATTAAAGGTTTGTAAATTTTTGTAAATAAATGTGTCTTTAATGTTCTGCTAACAGCCGCTTTACATACCCTAGAATCCAGAATTTTCTGTGAATTGCAGTCAGATTTGCGTAACGTGGGGTGGGTTTCAGACTTCAGTAGGGTGGAAATTGAATTGCAGTTAATAACATTTTTTAATAATATCCCCCACAACTTATGTCTTTAATAGTTGCTCACAAGATCATACCAGTGATTTTGTTTATTGCTTGTATGTGCATGAAAGCTAAGTACACTGGTGTTCAAAGAGTGCATCACCTAGGAATTTCACATTTCTAACCCTTTTACACGATGGTATGTTACATTAACGACTAGCATCACGAATAGAAATATAAACAAAAGATATTTATTAATAGTTAAAGGCAAAGCTAAGTAATATTTGACAGGTGCTCTCAAAATATTCCAAACCGAGCATTTGCCACCTTTATTTGGTAAACACGACAATTATGGCTGAAATGTGATCAGAAGCCCTCCCCATTTGCTTCCTTTTATAATTTTAAATAGAAACTAATATTTAGGTGAACCGCTCTGGCCCTGATGACAGCAGCACACCGTCGAGGCATTGACAAGATCAATTTCTGAAGATAATCAACTGAGAGTTCGTGGTTCCAAACACGAATTATGAAGTTCACGAAGGGTCTTTGGTTTCTTTCTGGCAACTGCAGATTCCACAAGATGCCAACAGTTCTCTATAGGATTCAGGTCCGGGCTGTTTCCTGGCCAGCTAACAGTTGTAATGGATCGTTCTTCCAACCTTTTTTTTTTTTTTCACCAAATTAACATATCCTTACAGAACATTTTTCAGTGTTCTGTAAGGCTATGTTAACCTATATCATTAAATTAGGCCAGGTTCCAACACAAGATAACATACCTCATCTGGTATGTTATCTTGTGTTGGCACCTAGTGTAAAGAGAAAGAAATTTTATTAACAGAGAAACCTCATGAGTAAAGACGGATGACTAAATGATAATTAGAGTAATTAAGGTAGAATGAGGGATTTATAGTGAATATTACTGAGGTAAGAGGGTACCAGTTGTAATACATTTCATGTATTAAATGCTAGAAATAACTATACAAAAAGAGGAATAAGAGTTGAAATGAGTTTTACTGATGTAAGTTATAAAAATTGGTAATGGAAGAGAATGATTGAGTAGTCTTCAATGATTCATAATAAGTAAGATACAACTGATACAAGCTGATGTTAATAATTTTTAAATTGAGAATAGTTGTGTGTGTGTGTGTGTGTGTGAGAGAGAGAGAGAGAGAGAGAGAGAGAGAGAGAGAGAGAGAGAGTGTAGTGTACTGTAGTATAGTTCAAATATATGGAAATTGGTATGCTTGTATGTAATTATTGGTTTTTATGCTGTATATAATGCTAATTAAAGATTTGTAATTTTTATTGAAAAAATGTCTCTTTAATGTTCTGCTAACACCCGCTTTACACACCCTAGAATCTAGAATTTTCTGTGAATTGCAGTCAGATTTGCGTTTGTGAGGTGGGATTGTGACTTCGGTATGGTGGAAGTCAAAACAGCAACAAAAACAAAAGACAAGTAATAACATTTTATTTTATCCACCCCCACAACTGCAACTCTTGCAGAGCGTGTTTATATAGCTGAAAGTAACAGCTGATGCAATATTACGTCATCAGTTACGCGTATCAATCTTATCTGGTGCAATTTGTAAGAAATATTGCCATATACTTACGTTATTCGGACGATAATTACAATTTTAAGGGGTGATGCACTTTCTTTGAACACCAGTGTACATGAAGTCGTCCTCACTTTTGGTTCATGGTGAATGTGTGAGAAAGACTACATCAAGAGTCATTTAAACGTTTTATTTTTTTTTTACAGAAGTTAGAAACATTTTTACACAGAAAACAGGCATAAACGTTTTAAATTTTAGGAGGTTATCTTTTGGGAGCGGGCGTACACAAAAAAAAAAAAAAAAAAAAAAATACAAAAGTATTTTAAATACATGAATAAATTTTATTAGTTAAAATGTTTTGGTAAATGATAGAAGTAGTAGATTTCTTATTAAACCAATTTCGTTTTGTTTAAAAAAAAAAAAAAACATTAAAAATTCAGCGCTTATCATTACAGCACGCTACGCTGAGTTATGCTGCACTATTAATAAAAGACGTTAGTTCCTTAAGAAATCGTCTTTGCAGCTTGATTATTAGTGGTGATCACCCGGCTTCTGACACTTAAAACAAAATTTAAAAAATCGTGTTTCTTTAATGAAGCTGATAAGCTCGCCCCATCCTTCAAGATACTAGTAGCAAAAATAGAGCTAATCTTTTAACTTTCTTAAAGAGATTACGCAGCAAAAAAGAAGCGAGGGTTCACACAGCTGGGAGAGGTTCACGTGACCTAATTAATCATTCCAATAAAAACAATTCACCAGATATTATTACGCAGAATGTTTTAAAAACTAAAAGGGATGGAGAGGCAACATGAGATTATTGTGAACTGTAAATCATTTAATATCAAGGAAACAAAGCATTTAAACACAAACAGTCATCATACTCTAAACAGCGAATATGCAGATACGTCAGGTTTACTTGTTAAGTGATCGTCGCTAACAATAATTTACATTCATTAACCTTGTGATTTTCTCAGAGAATTAAAATAAGAGAAAATAATCTGAGAATAATTACAAAGTTTGGAGATAGGTGTAAAATACCACTTCAAATTACTGCGTTTGGATTTTGGCACACCATCTTATTTCGTCATGGACCAGTTCGGATGGTTAACTGTGTATTATATGCATAAACTGTTCAGTGGCTAATTTTCACTTTGTGCGGACTGAAAATCCCAGAATAACTTTCAGGAAAGGATCTCCTCCTAATCGTATGTAAGAGTTTGGCGCATTGTGTCCTTAGTAGCTGATGCGCCATAAAATCCTAAAACCAACCAATCTTCTTCCTGAAATCGGATAACTGCAGACTCGACCGAAGAAGCCCTCAAGAATTCCTCCAGCCACCAACGAGGTGGGAACTCAGGTTTCTCTAAAGGAAAACTATTCTGAACAGAAAACATCAAAATTATGAAGGAGCTAATACTATTTTCAAAATGATCGTAAGTAGAAATTTCTCATACTCTCATGATATAAAATGCCCTAAGACCCAAAATAGGCCGAAAGCAGTCTCCTCTTTTAATTAATCGAAGATCTAAAAGTAATGCAATACCATTGCAACTTGTAGTAACGCAAAATCTGTTCTCCTGCGAGGAAAAGTTTACTTGGAATTTTATACCTAGCAAAAGTTATTTTGTATTTGAAATGACATCAGCTGAGGATGGGGGCGGACGTTATACCATGTCCAATATTCGTTCGATAAAGTGTAACATATTGTAAACCAATAAAGGAAACAGAGTGCATACACATGTATGATTTACAGATACAATTTGGATTTTCTGATTCGAGTTTTTCGGTTGTTGTGGCCTTCAGACACGAGAGAAAATTGGAAAAAAATTACCGGAAAAACTGTAGGGTTGTAACTTCATGTGCAGCCGTTATTCATTACTTATGAATTGAAACGATTATTTTGAAAAGGGCACGTGTCGGGAAAATAAAATTTTTCAGAACTGATAAAAACCAACTTATTTCTTCTTGTTCAATGAGCTTAACACTTTTTCCAATTTTTAAAAATGAATCGAATCTTTTCAACTTAATCGTCATTAATGACTAGTTATTTTATTAGATTTCCACTGTCGTGTAAATTTTTTAAATGGATCAGTTGTACCGTTTTCAACATGAGGAGGTTTTAACCTCCTCATATTGAAAACATAGGGATTTATTGCAATAATCACACACTGCACCTAAACCAAATTCGCATTATACAAAAAACATTAATGGAAGTAAAACAACACCAAAATTACATTTTTTTTAGATTCGATATAGCTTTAAGTGTCAGTACGCTTCGTGAAAATCAGGTTCGTTATTTTTATTAGTCTTCCAGTTCACAATCTTGCAAAGTTGTGTGCGCTCTTTAGGGAAGTAAATTTTATAATTAATGAACACTGCGTTTTCGACGCTGTAGGCCTTTTCAGTATACAGGGTGTTTCAAAAATGATGGTCAATAATTTAAAGGTGAAAAATACAAAACTAAAATAAGCAAAAAAGTCCCAGTGAAAATCAGGCTGCAAATGAACCGTTTTCGAGATAATGCACGTTTTGTTAAAATCCGCCACTGACTATGGGAGCACTAGTTTAGCAAAAAAAAGCTGTGAATCCTTCCTAAGAGTGGTTTTATTAAACATAAGATAATACATTTTTAAATTTCAAAACTACAGGATTTTACAAAAGGTATTCAAAATGCTGTCCTTGCATCTGTACGCAGCTTCTCTGCATCGAGTTGCGAATCCTCTCAGGCATTCCTGGGTCATTTCTGATTTGCTGAACGGCTCCTTAAACCCGACGCTGCAATTCCTCAACTATGTTAATGTCAGAAGTTTGTTTATTTGTTATTTGTTTTTTAGGAGCATTAGCAACTAAGGCCATATTGCTCCGGGAATATGAGGTGGTCATTCCCTGACCTTTCCGCATCCTCCATATTTGGTGGGCACGGGCTCGAACCCCTGTTAAATGAAGAAGCGTGTGCTACGCACTGCTGCTCCTGCCCACCTCGCTACGGAGGCGCCAATGTCAGAAATGCACACCAAGCTATTTACATGACCCCAGATACAAAAATCCATACGATTTAAGTCTAGTGTCTGGGAGGCCACATTACAGGCCGACCTCTATCTATCCACCGTTGACCTAACTTCTAGTTAGATACCGAGTCACAACTCGAGCAAAATGTGCCAGTGCACCATCTGCATAAACCACATGTTCTGGCGTTGCTGAAGTGGAACGTCATCATCGAGGTCTGCAGGAACTGACGGTACAGCTCTCCTGTTAGCGTGTTTGGCAGAAAGTGTGGTCCAATTAGACGGTATCCTAGTAGTCCTACTCAGACATTCAACGAGAAACGTTGCTGATGTCGTGACTCGCATTAGGATTTTCGTGGGGCCAAACGTGACAGTTATGAAAATTAAAAATATCATCATCAGTAAACCCAGCTTCGTCAGTGAACAAAATGTTGTTCAAAATTTGGGGGTTTAGGACACACTGTTGTTGCATCCACTGGCAGAAGTTCACTCTGGGAGGGTAGGCTGTATTTCTGAGACCTTGTACACGCTGGATATGGTAGCGGTACAGTAACTGGAGATGTAAAATTCGCCACACACTGGTATGACTCAGTACACGTTCTTCCAGAGCAACCCTCCTTGTCGAAATTCCTGGATTTTGTTTATCCCGAACGTGACTTTTCTCAATGATAAAAAAGTTCGCAATTGGTTTACACCTAGTTTACAGTCGTCATTTTTGTTAACAGGGCACGGGTCAATGAATGAGAAATTATATGCATTAGGACTAAGTAACACAGACCTTTGCTTTTGCGGGGCAGGGAAGGTTGCCAGCACATACTATATAATTGTCGAATATATGACAATGCCAGGATAGCAATACGTGAAATTCTTGGGAGTATAGCTCAGGAGAAGAAGCTATATTTTTAAGAGACCGTAGTAAGTTTCAGATGTTCCAGGTATTTGTTAAAGAAGTGTTTGAACTAAGGAAAAGTATGATTCCAGTGATACGAGGATGATTAAATCCATCTGGCTGGAGGCATCGAAGTGTTTTGATGCTGCCGTTCTTAATGGTTGCATAACTGGAAGATCTACTCTTTTCTCTATCTCTCTCTTTTTTTTTTTTTTTCCTTTCGGTTTTTATTATATATATATATTTTTTTTTTTTTAATCTTAGTTATTTATTTTTATTCTTTTCTTTCTCTTCCTTTCGGTTATTTTTCCCCCTCTGGAGTGGGCTCAAGAGAAGGATTTATTTTTGTTGTGTCATACTCTGAGACCATAGGTGTCCCATCTACTGGAACTGGCCCACCTTTCCGTGGTATGGACGAGTACCCAGAATCATCTGTCCAGGTGACTGATGCTTCTGCGTAGCCAAGTGGCCAGAACAGAACACACACAGAAACATATCTGGCCCGTTTATAGTGATACTGTTCTTCACTGAGATACGAGGCGGAGTTGATCTGAAGTTCTAGGAGCCGCCCTTACATAAACATGTCCACATATTCTTTCTAACACCGTTTCCTCAACACCAGGTGTTATGCTTCTGGGCCTATCTGCTCGTACTCAACGTGAAAAGCGCCCATGTTATCTAAGGTGTTGGTGTACCCTGATGAATGTGCGCCTTTTGGGGAAATGCTTCTTGGTACAAACGTGCAGCCTGAGTGCATATTTATATATATATAAAGAGGCCATTATCAATCCACTGAAGAATGGAAGCCTCCTCAACGATCATGTTGAAGGAAATGGACCATAAACTGCCACGCTGGTCCAGTGTCGTTTTTTTTTTTTTTTTTTTTGTAGTTGTTGGCGCATAGGCTTCTGTGGCCATAATGCACCTCCCAAGGTTTTTGCAGTACTCTGATCCAAGTCCGAGGCGGGAATCGAACCCGCGACCTTTGGGTTGCCAGGCAGGCACTTTACCCACCCGGCTAGCCCGGGCGGCAGTGTCGTTTGGCAAATTGACCGTATTTAGCAGTCAGGGGCTTGAACCCTGGTCTACTTAAAGAGTGTGTGCTTCTGCACTCCTGCTCCTAACTACTCGGCTACGGAGGCCTTAACTGAAATTTAAAAACAAGTGTCTTATATGGGCAAGTAATGGCAGATTTTCTCAATTTTTTTTTCTGCTGCTAATGTAAATAAAAACCGCACCAGCGCATAATTTAGATTCCGACCAGTGCAACCGCCAGAAAAAAATATGTAGCTCTGTGACGTTGTTTGAAATATTTTCCTCCAGATAGTTCTTCAACATAGAATAAACTTCAACGGAGCCTTCCCTTTGAATGCCATCATGATACGGGTGAAAGTCTGATTTTTCCATTTTTGAAGTTTTTGAGTACCAAAAAGCTGCCCGAAGTAGACTTTGTGACCTGGAACGTGGGATAAAGATTCGGCGTTAAGTCGATCGAAATTCCTATTAGATATACCGGGTGGTTATAAAATATGTTTCCCTATTCAGGAGACAGTGTCAAAACGGTTAGAGACAGCGCTGTGAAACTCGGTAGATATATCATTTACGGTTTGAAGAAGCGATTTGTAGAAATAAAAAAAAAAATTCAAATTTCCGCCACCAGGGGAGAAATTGGCACTGTAAACATGAGATGGAATACTTAACATAGGATTAGATTTTAATATCAGAACTTAGACATCTACAGATATTGTTCTATGTGTATTCCTTCACTTGAGATGACATTTTTCTGAAACCGGAGGACTGCGTGCGACACAGTTTCGGGTAGTGCGACATTGGGGATGTTGGCCAAATGCTGTTTAATGCTTGCTTTCAAATCGAAAAGTGTCTGTATGCCGCCACGGTAAACTCGGTATTTCAGGTATACATACCCATATCCAGAAATCACAGAAATTAAGATCTGCTGATCAGGCTGGCCAGAATTGCGGAAAGTCTCTAGAAATGATGCGATCGTTTCCGAATGTTGCAACGGAGCAGTTCCTCCACTTGTCGGCAAATGTGGGGAGGGGCACCATCTTGCATGAACACTACGGTCTCCAAGCATTGCCTTTCTTGCAGAGAGGGAACAATGTGATCTCTTAGAAGAGCGCAGTATCGTGCACTAGTTACCCCACACCTTACATTCCATTTAAGCAACAGAACCTTCAGTGCGCCACCCAGGCAATAGCCTATCTGGGCAAAAGTCTTAATCTTTTTAGTTTTATTACAATTATTATTTGTGTGAATTATCATCACTACTATGGTTATTAGGCCAAAATTGTTCTAACATTTCTGTTGATTAAACAGTTTATTTTTTTCGGTCTTTAGCCTGTGGTCACACAGAGATAAGCAAATATCCCGTGTGACCACAGTTACCGCCCCTTCCTCGTGGAGGAAGACCTCTACTCGTAAGGCGGCTAAAAATTTTTATCATAATAAAATTATAGTCTCACACTAGGTCTCTCTCCAAGCACAGCACTATCTCTAATCATAATCTGTTCTTCTTCGATTTAAGGCTATAGCCTTTTCATATTCGGGACAGGTATGGTCTATGGCACTATGTTCCGCTGTCTGTTTTTTACGCTTGCAATTTATACAGCAAGCGTAAAAAACAGACAGCGGAACATAGTGCCATAGTGCCCCACACCTTACAAAGAAAAATGGTCCGATTATAAACTCTGCTGTGAATCCACACCATACTGCAACGTATGGACTTTGTAGTGGTCTTTCATGCACAGCAGATGGATGAGAAGTTCCCCATATTCGGCGGCAGTTTTGTGCATTTACAGCCCCATGAAGAGTGAAATGTGCCCCATCAGACCACAAGATCATTCGAGCGATGTATCGTCAAGTTCCAATCGAGCTAGAAATCGTAGAGCAAAGACTATTCGTTGTTTCTGATCACAAGGCTTTAGTTCTTGCACTACGTGAATCTTGTACGGGAACCAGCGTAACCGGAGGACTGCGTGCGAATATTATTATTCGTAATATTATTCGAAGCACTTTACGGACAGTAGACCAAGGAAGGTTCAAGTCTCTTGACACACCTCTGGCAGGTAGTGCTTATGACCATTGCAACCGCCACTTCATCCACTACCTCCGTTCCGATGCGTGGTCGTCCACTGCCTGGAATGACATCTAACCCCCCCCCCAGGTCGCTTCAAATTTCTTTATTAGCTATCGAAGCCCCACTGACGTCAAAGGTCCTTTACGCAAACATTTAAGTTTCCGATATTCACGTAGTGCTGCATTAGCGTTACTATTATTCTGGTAGAACAGTTTTACTAAAAGAGCACGTTCCGTTTTTTGTAAGAGCCATAATGGTTATTGACGGTGGCGTTGGCCTTTCTGCTTTAATCTAACAGGATGTCATTTGCGTGTCTTGAAGTAAATGACAACTTTTACGTATGTGCAGCGCAGGTTTTCCGCTGGTCGCGGAAATTGACAATTTTGTTTCTTCTACAAATCGTTTCCCCATACCCTAAATGACATACCCACTGATTTTCACAGCGCTAACTCTAACCGTTTTGACACTAGGGTCTCCAGAACAGGGAAACTTATTTATAACCATCCGGTGTACACTGTGCTGCCAATTTATTAGGTACACCCCTGCTGTGTACGCAAATGGTTTGTCCCACAACGTTTAAGTCACATGACTACAGTTTTGGATATAAATGCAGCAGAACAACCTTTCTAGTGTCAGTTAAACGTACAAACCGTAGCAAGAATGGGGAAAAGGAGTGATTTAACGGACTTCGAACGTGGCATGGTAGTAGGTGCAAGATAAAGCATCTCTGAAACAGCAGTTCTCCTGAACTTTTCACGCACCACAGTTTCAAGGATGTATCGAGAATTGTGCAACGAACAGAAAACATCCTCTCAATGGCACTCCTGTGGAAGAAAATTGCTTGTTGATGAGAGGTCAGAGGAGGATGGCTAGGATTGTGCAAACAGACGGATCACGATATCGCACATCACGTCAAAATACAACCTTGGTGCGCAGAACAAAATATCGCAACGGACCACTAGTCGCACTTCGTCGCGAATGGGCTACAACAGCCGACGGCCACATCGCGTACCTTTTTATTATCATGAAGAACAAGAGAGCACGCCTCCTGTGGGCACAGCAACACCAGCACTGGACTATCGAGGATTAGAAAACAGTTGCTTGGTCTGACGAGTCGAAGTTCCTGGTGCATCATGTTAATGGAAGGCTCAGAATTTGGCGAAAACAACATGAATCCATGGATCTATCATGTCTGACGACTACTGTGCAAAGTGGTGGGAGCAGTGTTATGGTATGGAGAATGTTTTCTTGGCACACTTTGGGTCCATTGACACCCATAGATTTACGTCTGAATGTCACATCATACCTAAACATCGTTGCTGACCAAGCGCATCCGTTCATGTTGACAGTTTATCCTCAAACAGATAGTTCCTTCCAGCAAGATAATGCGCCGGTGCACAAAGCCCCAATCACTATGGAATGGTTCCAGGAACATGACAATGACTTTTCTTTGCTGCAGTGGCCCGCTCAGTCCGCGGATCTCAATCCTATGAACTGTAACATCTTTGGGATGAACTGGAAAGGGCTGTTCGCTGCAGGCCTACACCACCGTCTAATCTCAAGAAACTGCGTGACACTCATGTCTGCATGGTACTCCATTCCTGCACAACGTGTTCAACATCTTGTTCAATCCATGTCTAGACGAATTCAGGCTATTTTTATGGCTAAAGGAGATTCAACACGCTACTAGGTAGATGTACCTAATAAAGTGGCAGCACAGTATATATAAGTGTGTGTGTGTGTGTGTACACACACACTTTTTTCAAGACACTTATTTTCTTATGTTAAGTTTTGATACCTACGAGTATGTACCAATAAGTTCCGCAGCTGCTGCTGCTACTCTCTCTCTCTCTCTCTCTCTCAACAGTATCGTTTAAGGAACCGCTTTTTTACCTTTGAAGCTCTTCATATTTACAACACTACTTGAGATCTGTCAAATCTAATTTCCTCGAAATACTTGAAGAAATACCAGTAAGAAATTTGCATTCTGAAAATTTCCATTTATTTTTAAAACGGTATTGGTCAATGACTTACACCCTTTTCAAATCAAACAAAGTTTTGTCATAGGTGTATGACGAACTAAAACGTGTACCATTTTCCTACGTAATGGACAACTTATCCATTTTCATATGTTTAGGCCATTTTATAAAATTACTGACTTAACCCCATTTCACAATGAAGGGTTCAATCTAATTTGTACCTCGTTTATTTTGTACGTTGCCTGCCTTCGTGGTCGCATTTCGCTATAAATAATATAACCCAACCAAACTTTACCATACTTAATTTAAGTTATTTGTGAGAAAGTCTAGATTGACAAGGCGGAACGGAGTGACCGCACCTCTTGTTACCTTTTATTAGGTAGCAAAAGGTGAAATAAACTGATATTCCTTTATCACGTGACAGGAGGCCCCTACACCGACACTAGTAGTACATTACAAGATCCAGCCAGTACTATGCTACAAAATATGCGCTTCCCATTATGAATGGCATCGTTCGTATTAAAAAACACAGTTACAAAATTTTTAAAGTCTTCTGTCCTCGTATAAGATACAAACGGAAATTTAAGTTCAGTTATAGTAGCTGCTAATCACACTTGTAGCCTTTGTTGTCCGTCGCCACAGACAACGAAGAATGACAGCTTGAACCAATCAATACTCGTAGATCATATGTGACCCCTCGACTGACAGCTCCTGATTGCATAAGAGCACCGTAAGTTTGCCGATAAACTGTTTGACATTTGTAAAGTGATATACGAGCAGAAAAGTTCGAGAAACGATATTTACTATGAACGGAATCACTGCAACGTGTCTGCACTTGGAATTTAAAATGAAGTCCCAGTAAGCCTGCAAAAGGGTGTAGGGAAATACCACAGGTATCTGCAGCAACTTCATTTGTTACCAGTAAGTAATTGAAGAGAGAGTAAGAGTATTAACCTTCAACCATGATCCACATTTAAAAATATTATTAACTCATTGGCTGCCACCTCGTGGCCAATTAATTCCAAGAATTTCTTCCCTAGGTTAAAAAGATGATAAAAGTATGATGATTTATTATTAATAAAAAAATATAACCGAGAGCGGCGTGGGACGTTATCTGCAGTAAATTAACAAGGTGAACTCCATGCTACTCCATCAAAGGTGTACAGGAAACAATGGACCCTTTCACGCGGTCCACCGAATAGGGAGTCACTATTTCCTATTACATTACAGCTCAAGTGCAATGCTGTTGGTTGGGGTGAGGTCGATGGAAGTTTGTGTGAATGGGCTTTAATTCTGGAAGAGGTGGCAAACCTGGACATCGCCACGAATAGTGACTCGGCCTGATTATATCAATCTGGAAACGTAATCTTCACAATTGACATTAAAAGTGTCATCATGTGTTGTGAGCTGTAAAAACTACTTCCTCCACTGAGATCGGCATTACTTCAAAGCAAACAAGATTGCTTATGCCATGTGATCATTAACTGGAGCTGGGGGAATTATATTTTGCGCATTTAAACACGGGTAATCTCCTGAAATACACTTAAAGCAAAATAGCATAAAAAAGCCGATCATTCATAATTAATACCTACTACAATTTCCCTTAAGAGTATTATACAGTACCAAACTAATAATGTACTGATTAAAGTTAATATCCTAATTAGAGATGCCGTAACCAAAATTAATAATGTAGTACAACAGGTGAACTGCATCCTAACTATATCATACAATATGCTGCAATTAAAACACTCAGAAGTTGAGTAATTTAATTGCTATCTGGTGTAGGGAATAAAGTATTAAATATTTCTATACTTTATTCTCTTTCATTTCAATCAGGAACAAAATGATTTAAAATAAGGGAAATAATTCTCTTGAACAGCCTTATAAACACAATATTACCCATTCATACAGCAAACTTCAGCGGCTCTGCTTACCTTGATTAAGCAGCTTTATCAAGTTTAATAATTAAATCAAATTTCAGCATCGAATTAACATTTGTTTACCATCAAAATCGGAAATCTTCTCTTCCTTAAGGAGACTTGAAACAAAATTCTACAAATGAAAGGTATCACTTCGCTAAGGACTTCCCAACGAGAATGACGAACACTCAATACTGATTCACTTATAACTTCCGGCCAAGAGCATTACAAAAGACGGGAGGTAAGGAAAGTAAGAGGGCCTATCCAAACGAGTGACAAGTGACGAGCCAACCATTAAAAGGAACAGTAAAACGGGAATGCACATTTCTGAAAACGAAAGAGGGAGTAATAAACAAATTATCCTAAACAAGTTAAGGAAAACATTTATTTTGTACACTTCGTAAAACGATGTAACCTGACAAATTAGTTGAAGTCGGCTACGTTAGGATGAAACAGAATGGTCAGGTAAGACAAGCTGTTGGAGTGTACGGAAGCTTAGAAAGAAAAGGATGTAGCGCATCAGGAAGCAGTGAAACATGCTGCAATGCGTGCAATGATTTTTTTAAATTTTAAAATGGCTCAGAGGAAGGGGGATCGCAGTTTAATTTTGGAGGTTACAGCTTAAGCTCCACTATTGAAATCTACCTGAAATTTTAACGTTAAATAACGATCTAATACAATATCAAACTAGAAGTGTATTAAAACACATTTAATATATCGCTGTGTTTACCATTCTGCTTAGCTCTTTATCATAACCGAAACCCACGTAAAGTAAACCTTTAGAAATTAATGGTTCACTCCAGTGAAATATTAAAAAAAAAAAAAAAAAAAACACATGGACGCTGAGCATTAAGAGTTTTATTGTTATGGAAAAGCATTTCAATTCTTCTAGGCAGAAAAAATATTCTCAAGATGCAAATATAAAAGAATACCTTGAACGCCATGTAAAGCTTCTACATTCCTGCCTACACTGTTTTGATATGTTCACTTTTAAGGTGGCAAACTACTTCTAGCCTGAAGCCCTTCGGTAATAAAGATCTTTTTTGCTGCAAGAAACCATTGAGAATACCATTATCAATCCATCTCTGTCATTCTGATAGCTCTCTATGACTTCCTAGGAGGTATTGATACAGATTGATCAATAGAGGTGCTCAGCTGCCTCACTGTGCCGTATCGGTGTTCAATACTCGGAAGAATTGTACGCAATATATGGTTTCTTCCGTTCTGTTTCTCGTGGAAAAAAATGCGTGAGTATATTTATCAAAACGGTACCTATTTCGAATATACTTGCATGAATGTAAAATTTCTGCTTGCAGCGCTTTTTATTCTACAGTTGCATTATTTTTATGCAGCACAAAAATTGCATGCGTTTAAAGATGCAGGCGAAGGGGAGGGGGAAGAACATTCATACTGCACAGATCGACAAGGCGAAACAAGATTACTATCATGTCTTTATTATTTAAAAATGCATTTCTTCTAGAATAAATGAGTTTCTTCAATACTTAGCGACGCAAATTCGTAACCGAAGCATAATTTTGAAATTATTTCTTTATTTCAATGAATACATAAGTTGCAAATTATGCATTGCATCAGACTAAAGCCAGGAACAATGCCGTTGCAGTACCTGAATAATCTGAAATTCTTTTATATACCTACCTACCAATCGAGTAGATAAAAATATTGTCGGTCTTAAAAAAAAAAAAAAAAAAACAATAGGAATACATTTTTATAGGAGTACATCTAGTAGAAGAGAATTTATGTAAATTTTCTGAAATGTTTACGATTGTTTAGGCATCAACCAAACCCCAGATAGTTGGGGGAAAAAATCGAAAACTTCTACTCTCGATTAAACCAGAATTAATGCCAACAATTAACCCACCGCTACATCCCTCGGTGATTGATTTTATCAACACCAATTAAGTACGAAACCATAATGATATGATACTTCTTTCAGCGTTCGATGAAGAACGGCCCAACAGAAATCTTCACAATATTAGCTCGTAAGTGAACCTCACTATAATCTGGTGACGACAGATTACTTCCACACAAAGGCTGCGAATACCTTAGGGCTGTGATATGTATCACACAGCACATATTCGTGCGACTACATCTTGACGACAGAATAATTCATCCCACGACATATGCATCTGTCGCTGGTTTTGTGCATCTTCCAGCTTTTCTTTGGTGTTCCGTCTCGGCAGAGTGATGTGATACATCTACTCGTGTCCTACTTTCCTGCGTTTTTGCTTTCCTTTCACGCAGGGAGGAATGGGAATGTCAGACCAGCGTTAAGCATCAATATCCGTCTGTACATCTTTCTCTCCAGGTGTAGATTCTGTCAATAAAGATTATGCGTCCGAGTTCCAACACACAGGTTTGGAAAGAATACGGACATCCCAAAGTATGACCCGAGCGTGCAGCATATCTTTTCCATACACAAGGATACTCAGATATCTTTTCGAAGTCACATTCCCTATCATTGTGTCTGCTGGGCGAGTCGTTCGATATCTCGCAGCCGACAAATTAGTAGGCTTCAAACGGTTGTCCTCAACGTAATGTGAGACTGTGAAGGAAGGTTGTGAAACGTAGGGGTGTTTTGCGCCACGAAATCAGACTCGATCGATAACTTCTGACTGCAAATGTAATCAAATTCCGACGAGGGAATCTTGCTTGTAATTTTGTAAAGAAAGTTATTCCTGATTTTCCTCACTTACCCTGCTTTCCACACCCAGATAACATTCATTCAACTTCTGAATATTCAAAAGGCCGAACCTCATTCCAAACTAAGAAATTATGCGAACATGAAATGAAGGAATTGGAAGCTTGGAAAATGCACCAATAAATAATGAACGTTTGTGGTTACACATGGTTAAGAATAGATCCAGATGTGGCAGTTGTAATGCAATTGTGTTCAAGTAGAGGCCACACACATAATAAATAAATAAATGAAATACATAGAGCATATTGAAAGAGTCCAAACCCGAACAACGCACCTGGTAAGATCGTAAAAATGGCATCCAAATGGGAAAGGCTTCGAATATGTGGGCTGCAGAGCTTGTAAACTAGACCTTGGAGGAGATTTGATTGAGGTGTATAGGGTGAAAGTAAAATGAAAATTAGGTGTGGAATTTTTACTATATAAATGATTCCAGAATTAGGCGCCATGAATTCAAATTACGTGGGAGCGCACGAGAGGTTTAGACTGAATTGTAGGAAGTTTTCTTTTAGCCAGCGAGTAGTTGATTGCTGGAATAAGTTGCCACGGTAGGTGCTTGAGATTGAGAGCTTGGAGAAATTCAAAGGTCACCTGGATAGATATCTGCTGAGGAAGGGAATCAAACAGGTATATTTCATTATTTATTTATTTTTTGGCTGGTTCAGTAAAAGCTTAAGGCTTCCTTGCACAATATGGGGGGATAAAGAATTCTTCACATATATAAATGCCAAGAAGAGCAGGACAAACCAGATCGGACCTTTATGTAAGGGAAAGGGGATAGTAATAAATACACCAGCTGCCGTTGCAGATGAACTCAACAGTTATTTTGCATCGATATTTACAAATGAAAAGCCTTTTGTGGCAAAGGGAAATTGTGGGAGCGAAGTTAAAAAATATGTAATTAATGATATTGAAATTTCGCAAGATTATTTAATGAAAAAACTTTCGAGCCTACAGACCAGTAAGGCTCCTGGAGTTGATGGAATATACCCTATAATCTTAAGAGAGGCGGCAAGCGAGTGCATTGAACCATTGAGGCTAATTATGCGAGCATCATTAGACTCTGGGGAGATTCCCTTGGATTGGAAAAGTGCAAATGTATCTCCCATACATAAGGGTGGCTCTAAAAGTGAAGTTGGAAATTATCGACCTGTCAGTCTGACTTCAGTAGTAGGGAAAATCATGGAGGCAATGATCAAGGGTGGAATTCAGGATCATTTGGATCGAATTGAAATTCTCAAGGATACTCAGCATGGTTTCGTAAAGGGAAAATCATGTTTAACAAATCTGGTTCGCTATTTCGAAAGGGTCACTCACGAGCTGGATTTAGGGAATAATTTCGACATTGTTTATTTAGATTTCAGCAAAGCTTTTGACTCAGTCCCACATGAGCGGTTGCTTTATAAGCTGGAACAGGTTGGAATCACTGGGAAAATCCTTAGATGGATAGAAGGATGGCTTCAGGGCAGGAGGCAGAGGGTTGTGATAAATGGCTATTCCTCAGATTGGGTTGATGTAAGAAGTGGGGTTCCCCAAGGATCAGTATTAGGACCACTGTTGTTTTTAATTTTCATAAACGACATTGATGAAGGGATAGAGGGCGTGATGTCTAAATTTGCAGATGATGTTAAAATTGGTAGAGTAGTTAATGATCACTGTCAAGCTGAGCTTCTTCAGAGAGACCTAGATAGACTTCAGGAATGGTCAGAAAAATGGCAGCTGTGCTTTAATCCAACAAAGTGTAAGGTATTACACCTGGGAAACAGTAATCCCAAAATAACTTATTCACTTGGTGGAGTTCAACTAAACCCAGTACTGGAGGAAAGGGACTTGGGTGTTACGATACGGTCAGACATGAAATTCTCTGAGCATTGTAAACAGGTTGCAAGGAAGGCCCATGGTGTCCTATCAATGATCTATCGAACTTTTGCAAGTAGAGATAGGGACGTGATAATCCCATTATATAAGGCTTATGTTAGACCACACTTGGAATACTGTGTTCAAGTATGGAGACCGCACCTGAAGAAAGACATCGAGCTTCTTGAAAGGGTGCAAAGAAGGGTAACTCGCCTGGTGAGATCGGCAAAAGGGCGTCCTTATGAAGAAAGACTTCGAATATGTGGGTTGCAGAGTTTGGAAACTAGACACCTTAGAGGAGATTTGATTGAGGTGTTTAAGGCTCTGAGAGGCATCAGTAAAATGAATGAGGACAAAATTTTCAAGATTACAAATGATGCTAGAACTAGGGGACATAAATTCAAGTTACGGGGGGAAATGTTTAGATTGGATTGCAGGAAGTTCTATTTTAGCCAGCGAGTTATAAATTACTGGAATAAGTTGCCTTCATGGGTGGTAGAGGCCGACAGTTTGGGGAAATTCAAAGGTCATCTGGATAGTACTTTCGGGTAAGGGAAGCACATAGGATGATAGGTTTAATTTCCTTTTTATTTATTTTTTATTTTATTAATTATTATTATTTAGTTATTTATTTTATTTTATTTTTTTGTTTTTATCATTGTTTTGTTCGGATTTATATTTTTTTTTATTATTTTTTTTTTATTTATTTATTTTTTTTTTGGCTGGTGCAGCATAAGCCATAGGCTTTCTTGCACCATGCGGCCGTTACTAATACTAATACTAATACTATGACTAATTAATTCTAATACGTAGTCGTTTCTCTCAAAAATTCACCGCCTAGCTGAAGGCTGTTCACAGGTGAAACATACTGCAATAAATGAAGTTTATAATAATAATAAATCAAAATTTATAGTAATAATTTGTTTCTGCAGTGTTCAGTGATTACAGTACTAAGTTTCTGCGTCTGTGTTCAATATTCGTTTCCGCTGACATGGTTCGCGCATAATGATGCACCAGAGAAAACGACAAAACCGAGCGCTATGCATGCGCGAATAATTAAAAGCAGCATTACATTTATATACTCTTAATGTCAATAAAAGTTTGCGTGTTCAAATGCTGCTTCTCACATGAGGACCTAACAAACCTATCACTGGAACTCATCCCGTCTCTAGCAAACAGCAGATATCACAGTGGCTTCTGCTAACCCTGAGCTTGCAAATATGACTCGGGTGCTGTCATATTTACAGGACTATAAATTAAGCTGTTTCTTGCGATGGATAGTCATCGTGAATTTGTGCAATATATTACCAAAAGTATTGGACACAAAAAAAAAATTAAAACAACAATTTAAAGAGCAGATTTTAACACGAACTGAACTGCAGAAACTTCGTGGAACATATCCCATCAGTTCATGTCATACGTCGAGGGAAAATATTTTAATTCCTCCAGAAGAATCCTCGCATGCCTTTTCAGTTCATCCCACAGTGGCGGGTCAGTCGAACTACGTCATATTACACGAGGAGCATCAACAAATCCATGTCTCGAAGACCAGATCGATGGTCATTAGTCCTCATAACTCCCCACTACTGCAGAACAGACGGGAACCACCCCATGAACGATCATGCTTCGGTCCGATCGCTCCTGGAAACGGACTAGGACCACTAGCAGCTCCGCTGCCAAATGCTATATGGCGAGCTGAATGGGGTACCCTAACCCTATTCATCTTTAATTCCCTATCCCTGGAAGAGGAGACATGCTCTGTTTCCTCCCTCCCCTGCCGACCCATCTCTTCGCCGGGTGAGGCATGGGCCTGCCTCACTGACCACCTGGAGTCGGCTTCTCTATCGTCCCCATGCTTCTGCCTTTCATCCCCCCCCAAGTCTTCAGCCTCTTCCCCCCACTCTACCTGTATACCTTATCCATGGCAGGGGGAGAACTTTTCTTCGTCTCCCCCACCCGCCATCCAAACTCCCCTCTGGTGTGGCATGGCATGCCATACTGCCTAGCAGGGGTCATCTCCTCTATCGACCCCTTACTTCTACTTCTATCCCCCAGTCTTCAGCCTCCCCTCCCTCCCACTTTTATCTTTCATCTAACGTATAGCCCACACGTCTAAATTTAATAACAACAAAATTCTGCCCGACTTATTAGACCTTTTAACATTTCTCTCTAGCGTTCAACCCCAACCAGGATTTGCTAACAGCAATCTTATTAAGAATTAACGTCAAACGCGTATATATACATATATATTTTATTTTTATTTATTATTTTTTTTTAGGTCCTAGCCACTGAAATCCCAGGAAACTAGGTAGCAGGACCTGCCAGAGCAACTTGACATGATTCTGGACACCCGGCTAGCCTCCACGTGGCGAGGTATGGGCAACGTGGAGGTATGTGTTGTGCCCATTGTTTGTCCGGCTTATTGGCCGCCAGGCCAATAAGCCGGACAAACAATGGGCACAACACATCACACTGCACAGACATGGCCCACACACTTTCAAGTCTCTGGCTTGACAGTGTACTGTCCTCGATACAGCGAACACACGCGGTGATGGGAAACATCCCAGGCGCCCTCTGACACGAACATACCTTATAACTCCTCACTATCCTAATCCACTGTCCACTATCTGAAGAAAATTCCGAGATGGTAGTGACATATCTAGACTTGCAAGCAGCTTTTGAAAGTTTAAATATAACTACACTACTGAAGCTTCTTCAAAAACACTACAACATCACAGACTAATTTATAAATTTGTATCACCCTTACCTGGAAACAGAATTATAATACTTTCTGTAGAAACTGTCATATACCCGGCAGATTAACACTGACGTACAAGAAGGCGTTATAATGGTCGTGAAAAGCATCCTTTTCACATCCATTATAAACTCAATTGTGAACAAGAGAACTGATATTATCTCCTAAGCCGATTGCAGTACTGTGATCACTAAACACAGAGGAAACAAAAAGATTACTTAAAGCTGAATCGAATAAATTCGACTATAAATTCTTGAGATATAATTAATCCCATCAGAAATAACTTGATGGTTGTACCTTTAAAATTTTGACATGCATATTAATCCAGTAAAATCTACAGCTCTGGTCTTTTAACTCTGGACCACGCCAACAACGCTTAAGCCCATGCTTAATGGAGTTTATCTCCAATGTAGAAAACCAAAGACCCTGGAATAAAATATGATCGAAAACTTCGACTCAACTGCCATCTTGAGGAGCTCAACAAAGTATAGCAACACCTGCGGCATGTTTGCAACCAAAAACAGTGAAAATGTAAATCCGGTCGATGTTTTTGAAGGCGTTCTTTAAGGTGCCGCTTAACTGTGGAGTTCTTCAATGGTCACAACTCTGAAATAACCAATTTATGCTTCAGAATATTGGCTCCTGAAGTGGATGACATCGAAGAGTCACCTCTCACCCCAGAGTACAAGAAAGCTATGGTAAAAAAACTGAAAATGCAGAGACTGGGATCATCATTAGAGAAAGAGAACGAAGACTGGTTTGTAGAGTAAAAATGTGTTAATTGTAAGGTGTGTGTGTGTGTGTGTGTGTGTGTGTGTGTGTGTGTGTGTGTGTGTGTGTGTGTGTGTGTGTGTGTGTGTGTGTGTGTGTGTGTGTGTGTGTGTGTGTGTGTTAAGCGACAAAGCAATTACGGCTATGAGGTGTTGGCATTTGTGTCTGAAAATTGCATGTATTTTGGTCGATTTTCCCGTTTTGTTAAATGAAAACCCTAGTTTGTGGAAGAAAACGGAAAAAAAAAACAAACCATAAAAATTCCTCACGTCACTGAAAGGATTCCAACCCAGGCCTTTTGCAACACGCTGTTCAACCACAGCGGTCATAACCGCGAGGGCGTATACTAACTATAAAGGCAAAAATAACTTGAGCTCAAGATACAGTATCAACTTTTCTTTCTTGAGTAATGGTCGAACATCCGAAATATATTTCCATTTATAGATATAATTCGGCATTTTATGAAAAACAAAATAGCCAAAAAAAAAAAAAATTCTATTGGTCCGATTTTCGTCAAAACTGGAATAGTTCCACAAATATAAAGTTAAAATTCCATGAAAATCCATTCACTGGGAGTTCAATAGTTACATGTGGACGGAGACGGACATGGTTAAGGTATGAGGTGCTTTACGCATTTGCTAAGACGTCTTTAAAAAGAAAGGGGGAGAGAAAAAAGGAAAACATTCAAGATGGAGCAAATGATCTAGAAAAATAATAAAAGTTACGTAGAATGAAGAGAAAAATTAATTTCTGTTGAACCTACTAAATTCTCTTAATCAGAAAAACCTTAGAAAAGAAGCTTCGTTTTTTTCTGCCAAGTAAATATACTTTCTCCTTAAGAATGCTCTTGAAAAAAGAGAAACAAATCAAATGCTGTAGTCCTAATTGCATGCAGTGAATAAAACATGAACTACAGAGATGCCCTAAGTAGTGTAATGGAAGTTTGTGGTCACATCAGATGAACTGCATTAGGGCTTGTTATTGAGTCCATTTACATGGAAATTACTTCGGCTGCACAATTGTGTAAGGAAAATAAAGTTTTGCTTCCACCGCTTGAGTTACACAGAGGTCATGAAGGATGGGAAAATGGAAATGAAACGTTAAAAGTGAGTGGCAGCTGACATCAGTGCATTAACAGTCGAATATGGACGCATCATTAGAAAGCTTGTCGTAAGGAAGTCCAGACAAGACCCAGCAGGATCATTAAGAAAGACCTACTAAGATGCGTTCCTTAAGACTGTTGGTAAGAAGTTGTTTGTATCGACCTTTAACTGCCTGACTCAGGACCAACGTTCACTTAAAAATCAGCACCACCCTCTTTGCGTGCGTCCCCATGACTTCCCTCCCCCAATCGATGTCATTCTCGTAAACACACTCCACCAGATTAGATACACCACGTCACCGCTAGAGGGAGATGATTAATTAGACCTCGAGGAAATCAAGTGAGCGGTCGTCTTTAAAGCCAGATAAAGGAAGGGAATTTAGGCGGTTAATCGATTGCGCAGCACGGCACGAACCTGCTCCTTGGGGTCACAGCGTGCGTTGTTTCCGATCTATTGATTCCAGTGTAGTTATTCAGAACATGTCAATCAGCGCCAAGCTACTAATTAATCTTTCACGAGACAGCAGCTGTAATACACACCCCACCTTATCAACATCACTAAACGTCGCTTACCGGGAACACGAAGCGTTAGATGCCTTCGTCTTTACCCATCCTCCATGCGACACAAAGATATTCTCTAGAAAAGGAACATCCTTGAAGGAAGCTAAAATTATTACATAATGATTGGTGTGTGGGTGACTATGACTGGCGCTGTGTCATAAATAGACTCTAGTATGAGCTTTTGTTTCAATACAAATCCACGCAAGATATTCTCATATAGTCTCTGTACCTATCCATGTTTGATCATTTGACCCTTAGATGTGCTTTGTTTACAAGAAGCTGCATGCAACGTACAGTTGGCGTCATACATCCTGCCACAGAGCACTTTAGTAAAAGTTTGGTGTTAATAAATCCCTTCTACTGCTTGAGCGGTTACTGCACGCGAGTAAGTGGGAAAGGTGATGCAGAGGTCTAAGTAGAATGAATTGAATATATGAATTCCGCCTAAACAACAAAAACTATTCACTTGGTATTTTATCAAAAAAGCAGCATAATATCGAGAGGAAAAAAAACGACAAAAACGCATCATAACATTTTGCTTTAAGTTAAATGCTCCAATGTGAATAAATAAGAATAATTTTACAAATTTTTGGAAGGCCTGCCTAGTAAGTACGCTGTTCAAGACATATGAGACGAATAACAGGCACATAACTTTCGCTCTAAATTTTCTGATTTGAGGGTGTTCAAGAAAATTCCCTCAAATCAGAAAATTTAGAGCGAAAGCAACTAATGGAAGTTTATAACCAGGAAGTTTCAATACTCGTACTGAACTTCCATTCAATCTGTCTGCACACCGTATTTATAAAAGGGTTATTTGCATTTGTTATTTACAAAATAATAGAAGACGGTTTTCTTACATGTAGCTTTCCTGATTTCTAAAATTCATTATGAAAGGCATAAGTGTGTATTTAGATTAACTATGAAAACTAGAAATTAAATGACTTCACTCTACGTAAATTATTTGGGCATAAAATAAGTTTAATGGACAAGGACTCATGGAACTCGATATCAAATCTGGAGGTCGAAACAATTTAATTTGAGTCCCCCGGAGACTACTTTACTACAGAAATTTCTGAGAGACACAAACTAACCCACCCCCCCAAACTTCCCTAACCACACACCTCAACATAGGAGGAAATAGAAGCCTAGGGGAAGTATTGAAAGGAGATCGTTCGCAACTGAAATAAAGCACTGTACCTACAGTAAATCTCGGAAAGAATAATGATGAAGGTATTGTGCAGCATCTGTAAAAGATATATGCATTTCTTCTATACATACTCCATCTTCGAATCATATACATTGTGAAGTAACCCCGCACTCGTCACTTGCAATGCTGCTGGCAATGGATCCTTCTCACACCACCTCCACACTAGACATCATTTTCCATCTAAAGGAGCCAAGCTTAAGCGGTTTATGGACTGTTTTGTTAAGGCGCAGAAAAGCTCTTACCGACAGTAAAGAAACCAGCAGGCGTTGAAAGGGTATCATGTACGTGCGTGTGTACACACACAATCTCCGACAACCTAAGTTTTTTAACCCTCGCAAAATAGGTAAACCGATGGTGGAACCACATCATTTACAGATACCATATGTTCGCGCATAAGGGCTTATTCAAAACAACATACACATGGAATAATAAAGATGTATTACAGAATTCATCGTGATACATATAATTAGCAGATATTAACAAGTGTGGAAACCACCTGATGGGGCAACGTGTGACAATTGGTGCATCATCAGCTGTGATCAATATTTTATTAACAGTATCGAAGATTTGATTTTCTCACTTTTGAAAACACTGTGAAATGTGAAAAAACTAACAGAAAGTAATTTATTACCTATATATATATATTAACAAGTTAATTAATGTACACAGTGCGTTCGACGTCTTCGATTTTTTCCTTAAATTAATTGATTTTTTCTGTAAGTAATAGAAATTAAAAGTAAATAGAGATCTTCTTATCAATTAATTACTAAGATTATAATTTAAAGAAGACTTAATAAAACTATAGGTTTACGTTCTCTAAGTTTTAGCCAATTGTATAATATTTAATTAGTCTATCCTATATACTTTTAAGTTTCTTTTCTCTCCGTATAAAATCTTTGCATCTCTTCACAAGCGACTAGGTTCACGATTCTTACATAACAATACACGCGAAGCATGCAAGGACTGTGTAAAGCGAACACTAATGCATTAAAACTACGACTACAGTACTTTAATCTATGAATTTCTTTTTTCCACGCAATTTGTACGGAAAAAAGAAATATTAATTGTCGGATTTCTATTGATCCCATTTGAATGAAATTTGTAAAGGTTCGACAAATATTTTTAAAAGGCTCAAATACAAAATTTCATGAAAATCTGTCCACTGGGAGTTCCTCTGTTACATGCAGGCAGACAGACGGACATTATGAAGACAACAAGCGCATATACACTCAGTGATCACTAAATTACGAACATAATTTAGGTATGTCCTCGGAGTGGGCCATCGGAGGACATACCTCATGACGTGGTATCAGAGCAGACAAATTGCTCCTTCTCTCATCTTCTTAACCACGAAGTCTCACAAGTTGAAAAGCCAAATGAGATGACACGAAAATGATTTTTAAAATCCTGGACACTCAAAAATCCATGATGGCCTCTCTTCTTGACGAAACTAAAAAAAAATCAGGTCAGAAAACGCCCAACTTCGCGAAATAAATTATATCTTACTACAAAAAATTTTGGATTTAACAAATCTTATTCAAAACTCCAGTAGATCCTTCAGTCCTACAAGTAACTTGGCGAAATCTATGGAAAATCCCACATTTCAACCGACTCCTATAGCAGAATCCACTTACGTATCTATGGTATTACGTATCTACGTACCTTCACATCCTCCAGTTACTAGTCAATCTCAGAAAGCGTGTAAATATGGCAATAGCTCTGTCAATCCACTCCTAGAAGATGTCATTTTCTCCAGGGGGCAGGCAGATCACATCAGAGGACAACGGAATCAATCTGCCTCTAATCAGACAGGAAGACATCGACACACCCCTGCTGTTGTGGGAACAGCTACCAACTCTTCAATCAGAGCAGTCCCTAGAACTAAAAGTTCAACTAAGGGTATTTTCGTCTCGCGACTCGAACCCCAACTGTCGGTACAGAAGTAGAGCAGCATATCAGAACTCAACTGCAGATAGAAGTAAACGTAATAAAAATGAATTCCAAACACGATTCGTACAGCTATTTCTATATTCAGTGTCAACAAACGGATTTTGATCTATTACTAAAGGATCACTGTCGGCCTGAGGGAGCCATTATTCGGCCTTTCTATGGACGCCCCCCTCTTCCTGGTACTAGGTCATCAGCCAATCAGCCAGTGACTTAGCTATCAAAACTAGTCAACGGGAACGACAATTCGAGAATTTTTCAGATATTCTGGAATCTCAACTGGGAAGAACTTCTATAAATGATTCATCTATCTCTTCATCCTACCAAAATTTGAATGACTCTAACTCTTGTGAAAATACCTTTCTGCCATGTCACTTGCCAACAATTAAACCAAATAACTTATGCCTTACTACAGCATCAAAAGATGCAATTACTGTATTCTATATGAACGCACGCATTCTTGTTGTTGTTCGGTTTAATGACACAAGGGCTACTAAGGCCAAATTGTGTCTCTTCAACGTTAATTGACAAAAAGCATATTGTTAGAGAAATTACATTATATGCTTCCGTACAAACCAATGTTTTAGATATAATAAAAGTTCTTCAATATTTGCTTCATTTCCTAAGATGCGAGATAAATCAGGTGATATATTCAATTTAGAGAGAGACTGAAAATTGTTTGACCGGATGGTTGAATGCAAGGGACAATCAACCAGGAAATGGCGGACTGTGAGTTGCGTCTGACAGGATGGGCACGCATTCTTGTAAAACATAATGATGAAATTCTCGCTCAACTGACATCATGGAATCTCCATCCAGACCTGATGGTTTTAACTGAGACCTCCTGGTTCTCTCCTGAAGTTTCAATCCGATTTCAAGACTATGCTCTCTTTCACAGTTGCAGATGTGATTCTAAAGGGGGTGGAGTTGCTATTTACGTTCACAATCATCTGCGATGCTCTGCCTTTCCTATCACAAATCTGCCTGATCAAGCTTGTGAAATCACTTTTATCCGCATTGCTTCTCTGGTGATTGGGTGTCTATACCGACCTCCCTCAGCTTCAGTCAACAAAATTTCTGAGTTACTCTACTGTGTGTGTGTGTGTGTGTGTGTGTGTGTGTGTGTGTGTGTGTGTGTGTGTGTGTGTGTGTGTGTGTGTGTGTGTGTGTGTGCCTAAAAATGCGCCTATATTAACAGAAACAAACAGTCATCATAACAATAAAATATATGATTAAATATAAACGTTTTTGCAAAGTAGTATTGATCCACTATAATGTGGTTAGCGAGTCTCATGCATCATCCACAACTCAGATTGAGAAGTTAAAACACTCGATGGAGATTCAACTTCAGATCTTAAGACAAGATCCTATAATGAATTCACTACCAACTTCCTCCTTACAAGACACGGCCCGTTTAAAGCTAAGCTTCACCAATTTTGCATCATAGATAACGCGTACTGTCCCTGTAGCAACCCGCAGTCCTGGAGACACTTAATGTCTGACCCTACGACTATGCCTAATAACGGCAATCCAATATATACCAGACTGTTAGACACTAAAGAGGACTACAAGGCACTCAGTCAATATGCCCAGGATCTATTTTCCACCGAAGCAAAACAATGATAGCAATACACCAAAGGCAACCCGACTAGAAGGACTGCAGGAGGTCAAACAAGAACGTGACACACAAAAAAAAACTCACCGTAATGTATGAAGCTATTCCGCAGCATCCTCTCTGTGATATCCAGTTTGAACACCAATCCAAAATGCCCACTCCTGAAAGTAAACAGAAGAAAACTCCAATTCACTGCACGACAAAGGCTCGATAATAAAAATTACAGAACCCCAGACCTCGACTTGCCAGGACAAGACCTCGTTCGTTGAGTCAGTGGTGACACCACTGGACCTGACACCAACATTTGGACTACAGCGGATATACAATAGGTGATATGGTCTATTGGCGACCCAAAACCGCACTCCCTTGTGCTGACTTTTTTCCCCACCTATTTCCTGGCCGGCGTCCCCTATCGCTAGGTTTATGGTAACACCGGGTCCCATTAGGGACCCGGCGGCCAACAGGCCGGATGAACATGGGCACAACAAACTACATACCACATGACTCATGCATTATTTTTAAACCTCTGGCATAGACAGGGTACTATCACTCGATACACAGAACATACGCAGAGATGGGAAAATCCCAGCCATCTGACCCTCAACGTACCTATACCTATACTGAATTCACAAAGTCCAGTGTTAGGACTGCTGGTAAAAAAGCATCTCTCTCCATGTTTATTCCTCTTATAAGCCTTCAAAAAAAATCTTGAAGCTTATGCAGCAACGTTTTATTCATTTAACGGAGATCCTTAGAAGTGTGCATGAGTATCCTTGCTCCTGGTACCGACCATGTGACCACTTAATCGTCCACCAAGTCATTAAGTGCGCTTTGTTTACAGAGCAGCTGTGTATGCAATGTACAATCCGCAGCGGAGAAGTTGGTACACGTCTAGTGGTTACCGAGAGCAATAAATCCCCCTCTACTGCAAGCGCTTATCGCACGCGAGTAGTCGGGAGAAGTGATATAGACGTGATTCTCCCACCCCCTTCTCCTCTAAGATTACTGCCCCGGGAAATTGAGGAGCTGGGCTATCTTCTTTTATTGTTGTTTTCTCTTAGACTCGTTCCATCTCACTCGAAGTGATGCGGAATTTCGGGCTTAAATGGGGCGGTCCACGAGCAAGCAACAATGGCGTAGTTAAAGTAAAAATTTCAGAAATTATTTCCTTTCAAGCGCCGTGTCTTGGTTGCGATGAGACTATATTTGGTATCCGGGACACATTATAAACATCTTAATATTCGCAGAAAGTGGATAATGGCCCATCCTGGATATTCCACTAGCAATAACTCCTCCATCGTAGAGATAACGATAATCACTTTTATTAGCGCCATTTCTTTTCTTACGGGAAACTGAGGATGAGAATGCCCAAATTGTTATTGTTCTATTCCTGTCACCGCCCCCTCTAACCTCTGCAGATGTTTCGAGAGAGAATTTCATTAATCTGAATGTCAGAGCGCAATATTTAATATTCAAAATTGGCTCTCACTTCGGAATTCAGTCCCGTGATAACTGAACATTTTTTGGTTAGTGTTGGTATCCCTGTTAATAATTAACTGTTGCATTAATCATTATCCATTGTTAATTAATATTATTGTTAGTACCGTTACTTCCTTTTCCATATAATTTCTAATTACGCAGTAGTTAATAAGATAGTACAAGTATAAACTTATAATAGTTAGCGTTTTATCAAGGAGTGTTAATGTTAACCAATCTTTACACCACACCATTGCTAGTAGCGCAGGCTAAATCTCGTGGTTATCTAAAGTTCCGTATTTTTTTTAAGTACTGTATACAGAAAAGAATAATAACTCCCACGAAGAACATTCCAACTATCCTGGGAGTTGAAATCCAGTTGCTAGCATAATACCAAAGGTATGATGTGCTGAAACGAAAATGCCCAAAAGATTTTCGTTTGGCAATAGAACTGAACACCAGTAATCTTCTGACACTGCGAAAAAGTAGGTGCTTCATAGCGACTCGACTATGCGTCCAATTTCCGCTAGCGAAGTTCCGAAAGGAAGCGTTGCCACCGCATTGGCGCACTTACTTTTCTGAGATATTCTCTAGTCATCTAATTTTATTGGTCTCTAGTCGTAGTTCTGAAACATTGTGCACATGAAATATTGACACAAAGACGTAGAATGAGTAAGTACGTTAGGGCTTCTCTGGCTTACTTGTGGTTGGCCATCAAGATGGGTATCTGGTCATTAAAGTTAGTTTAATCAAAATCAGCTGAAGTAGGGGAACCCTGCATTTCGGCTTGAGCTTACTTGGTCCACTAACTGAAAAGCACTTTAGGTGGTTCATTGTTTGAAATTTTATGCTAGGGCAACTAAGGCCATGAGACCTCACTGTACTATCTGTAAATTGTGTACATTCTAAGGTAGGTGTACTGTTTTGCGGGATGAAAACCCCGAATTTTCTGTATAAAATAAAACACGACAGCCTTTTCTCGAAATAGACTAACTCCACCAGGAAGTAAAAATATAATAATAAAATAAAATAATTACATAATAATAATATTAATAAAAACAAATTTTCCTACCGTCTAAAAAGGCCTCGAAACCCAGGTCGTAAACACTGTAATAACGGTAATGGCCCTTTGGAAGTTCCTGAGGGCGCAAACAAAGCACTTACTACAGTATGGAGACAGAATCGAACGCGGACCATTCTACACAGAAGGAAAAAAATATATTTTTTTTTGTTTATACTCCGACACGTCTCAGAGGAATTTACAATAAATCATCAATACAATAGTTAATCGTAATTAGTAATCACGGGCTTGAAGACCACTCAAAGAGCGTGTGCTACTGCACCTCGCACATGACCACTCGGCTACATCAGGCCAAAATAAACGACATAGACAATCATCGGTGGAGGGTGGGAATCATCACCAAGAAGGGAAAGCTATGGTGATCTAACTCCTCTTCCCGTCTTGTCACTTAACGTTTAAATAGTTCAAAATTCTTTTGAAACTGAACCCTTAACCGTAGAATTGAATATATATCTAATGGTTCTAAATTTCTGTAAGTTATCACTAACTTAAAGGGAGCTCCCCAAAACCACCACGGATCGGGATCACAGGATGGCATTCACAATCGGAACGCCTACTCTATTGTGGAGCTGCCCGTATACTTTCTGTACCTCTCACACAAAATAATAATAATCAAAAAAGTAATCCCGGGAGTGTCTATAAAAATTTACAGAGCGGTTATACTAAAAGGCATTTCCTTTGAGCAGTGCAACTGTAAATGGCATTTAATTAAATGTAGGTGTTTTGCAAAACTATACGTGTTTTTGTAAACTTTTTATTCGTATCCGAATAACAAGGGCATAAACTTCCGAAATCCAATAAGAAACCATTCGCGATGTACGTCTACTTTTTCCTTGAAGGCTTTAATTTCACCACTAATAAAAGAAAGACGCAGCTCCCACCATTAATCTAATTAAGTGTGTCTGTTCTGTAACCCATGTAACAGAGTCGGTTCACATCTAAAAAAAAAAAAAAAAAACGGTACAGAATAAAAGACAAACGACGTAAATTTACAGATCTTGTGATATTGTTTATGAGTCAAAGAAAAGAAAACCAAAAAGGTATAAGGCCGGAGTGTGAAAAAAAAAAGTAAAAAGTCAACTAAATACCTCAGGGAGGCAGCATATGTCATGACGTTATCTATAAATTGTGTGGAGTTCCCGCAGTTAGGAAAGTGCATAATTTTCTCATTTAAAGCGAAAGTCTAATTAGCGAGCCTGTGATGGACCTGAAATGAGCCATAACTGCCATTATCAGCTACACTGGCAGTCATTAGCTTATTTTTTCTCTTATTTTTTTAACTTAATTATCGACATACACAGTTGTGGATTACAAGTGAATCTAGTGCTAATTTGCAACGAAACACGCATGCACAGAGAGAGAGAGAGAGAGAGAGAGAGAGAGAGAGAGAGAGAGAGAGTAAACTGAATAGCAAAAAGTGACAAAGGTAAAATAAAACAGACTGAGAAAACACTCCCAATCAGATAGAGAAATAGAACACTGAAAACAGTGTTTTCAAAGTGCTCAGCTATCATTGCAACCAACAACGAAGTTGGTTGCTAACAAGCAAACTATACTGTCATTTGATAACTATAACACAGTTATTAACAAAATATAAATTTCCGTTTGTAATTTGTGAGGCCACGCTTTAATTAACAAACGAAAATATAAGTATAAAAAAATTCAAAAAATGGCATATCCAGGAGTGGAAGTCAGGGTTTAAAGCTTCTCATGTCGAAAAAGTCTTTATTAATAGAGAAATTAATAAATTTAATATTTCATTTAGATATATATACAAGCATAAAGTTCCCAAAAAAAAAAAAAGTTTTTCTGATTTCAATAGTAACGTTTAATTGATGCGGTTGAAGTATAAAATGGGGATTGACATAATGGGTAGCACACCCTATCATATATGGTAAGTTTCCGATTCATTTGAACCCTATTTAACTTACATGAAGGTGAAATGTCTCGTTTCTTTTATTTGAAGCTAAGGGATTAATTTGTAAATTAGTTTCTTATAAATATAAATTTATAACCTCTTTCACTTATCCCTGTACTGAAAGGTGATTTTTTTGAAGCATTCTGGAATAGGGGTAGAGATTAAATACCTCAAAGCAATCTAAATACTGTTCGAACTGTTCATTGGATAGTCCCAAACTTACAACCAACTATACCAAACTGAAGTTGTCAGAGATTTCAATATGCCACAATATCGAAAGGCCAAAACAGGCCTCGATGAAACTCAGTCTTATGTAGGAGTGTACCCCCACACCAAGCAGGGTGTGGAGGATTCAAGCCCTCGATCGCATATACTATAACATTCATGATCTGAAAACGCTCTTTTAGAACTTCAGGCGTAACCTCCGATCGCCAACCAGTAACCTCTGAATCATTAAACATTATCAAAACCGGTCGTCAATATATGTTTGTCCATGATAATGGCTCAGAGTGTTTTGTACCTGCAAAGATAAATTACATATCATTCAAGAAGTCTCAAATGAGGAATCGAGTTTATGGAATTAACCAAAATTTAATGAGTTAATTTTTAAATGGCTTTCATTTAAGAATTAACTTATCACGTTATTATATTATGTCCACAGACAACGACGTTCTTATTCAGTTTCTAAAACATAATAGTAAGCAGTATGTATAATGTAATAGGTTAACAATGTATTCCTATAATCTTTTGGAAAAGTATACCCGGCTAACATTTGTTGTTCAGGATGAGGCAATATCTCTAAGTGAATAAAATAAAAACTGAAGCGATCTGACCTGTGGCCAACTCATTCCTAAACCTAAGTTTATCTATTTAACAGAGACTACCGCCAAAAAAAATCACTTAATCTTCACATTTTAGCATTAAGAAAACTGTGGTGAAGATCAAAAATTCCGACAGAATTCCAGCTATTTCTCCATAAACGTCTGATTGTGTTGCCTACCCACTCCGGGACCGGAATGCCTTCATTTCAAATTCCACTCCATAAGAAGATAAGGACAAAAGTATGTACCCAACAGACTTCTAAACAGGGCACTTTTCAAACTTGCGTGCTCTTCCTCACCATGCTATCGCAGCAGTTTAAATCCCATTAAATACGGAAGTGGGGATCTTGCATGCGAGAGGAAGCGGTGGTAGGAACAAACACTGAAACTGGTCAGATCTCGGTGATAAATATGTGAATTTTGAAAAGGTTCATGTGGTCTCAATTACGCCATCCATGCTGCTTTATTCATGTCACGGAGGAGCTTAAAAGGGAAGTGCTTTTAAATTGTAAACTTTTCTATTCGTTCATCTGAAGATCGTTTCGTTTTTATTTTCGAGTTTCTTCATCTTCATGCTCTCTGCCTGCTTTAAAGATTGTTCTTTAATATGAATATCCCGATGTCTTAATTATTAATGGATTTTACAAATTTTCGGACTTGTCTTCATTTTGGAGTTAAAGTAACTTGGTCGCTTTAGATTTAAAATAGGTCTAATTAAAATTTTAATTAGAGTTATTAACATTTATATTCCTGCAGTTAATGGCGATTTTCTACTTCCTTTCTATATTTTGAAAGACGTACAAAACTGACTTTTCATCATTTCTGAACTGTCAAACCCGCCAGTAATTTCTTTTTTTTTTTATTGCATAAATATATAAGTTGAACATAAGTAAAGAAACAGACGTCTGCAATATCAGTCTAGCACATAAAGTGCTAAGATTTTATCCTGGCAGTATCAGTATTAGAAGCAGCAGACGGTGAAAGAAAGCAAGCTTACACAGAATCTGCCAAACACACACACACACACACACAACTCATCTGTCCATCCCCCTCTAATTATTTAATCCTTCCTTCCTTAAATTTATTGTAACTATCGACAACACCAGTTGGTAGTTTGGTTCCAACAATCAGTTACTCTAGCTGAAAGAAAATTTTCACATATCTATCCTGCAGCCATCTTAAGCCATCTGCAGCCTTTTTAAATTTATGTGCACTTATGAATATTTTTAGAGAAAAAGTAAGAATACTATCATCATTAATTTTATTCAATCCATTTTAAAGCCTTAACACTTCAATGAGGTCTCCTAACAATTCCTAGTGTCCTAGTGCGGCAATTTGCAGAACGGAAGCCTTTATGGTAATAGCAACGCATTGTGTTCTTAACTAATTTGCACTTGTTCCAAGAGATCCACATCTTTCTTAAAATGAGGCTTCCAGACTACACAATATTCAGGATGTGGGGTGACTTTTGCCTTATATAACGGAATAATCATCTCCTTGTCCCTGTTGAAAAAATTCGTGTAAATCAGACAAAACACCATGAGCTGTCCTAGTAGCCTATTTGCACTGACCAGAGAACTTTATGACTGCACAAATATCCCCCAGGTCTTCACCGTTCTTCACTACCTTAAATGTGGTACCACCCAAATGATACGTTAGTCTGCGATTACTGTTACCCATACGCAGTACGTTGCATTTATTAATGTTAAATCTGAACTGTCACTTATCAGCTCATTTGCCTAATTTCAATAGGTCTTGATGCAGTGCATACTCTAATTCCTATCATTGACCACCTATTAACTGAGACATTAAACTTTATATTCCTTCATGAAATCGTTAATAAATAATGAAAAATAGTGAGAGACTTTTTAAGAGCTGGGTCTTTAATTAACCTAACATTCTTTTGAATGGAGTCAAGAAGCTAGAGAGAGAGGTTTTAGGGGTACAACCCCAGAAGTTAAAACATATTCAGTGGTATAGCAGATGTGAGATTTGTATAGAATTAGTAGCTGTTCAGAAGTAACGCTAAGAGCAAACAAGAAAACCAGCTTTTTAACCTGACTTAATCGATGTTCAATTGCATTCAAAACTGACTTAAGCAATATGTTTAAATCAGATAATTTCGTAATGAATTATTATACCATTGGGTGATCATGTTTAGAAAACAGCTTTATACAGTCATCCTGATATTTGCTGCTGTGAACAGATCGCCTATGGACGTGTGCAAAACTGTCGATACTTTAAGCATTGGATGAAAGAAATAAAACTTATTTGACTTAGAGTAAGTCCGGCTAATAAATGATTGGCGTGGTTGAAGTAACTATTTTTCAACTGCTGGATAATTTATACTTATTTGTAATCAAAAATTAAAACATATTCATCAAAAATACATTAAAAATAAACCAACCTTAATTAAAACACTAAACTTCTTTAATAAGTTAAGATATACAAAATTTGTTGCATAAACAATATATTGTAAATAAAATTATAAAATATATATAATAAATTAAGATATAATATATCTTAATTATAAAATTTAACGAAGTCCAGAAATAAGTGTTATTCCACTGCTACTTTGAAATTTTGCTATCATTAGCATTTTAACAGTAATCGTCGACTTTTGAGCAAGGCTTCATGCATCGCTCTCAAGTACGTCTAATCTAGACTGGCATAATTTAAACAAGATTTGTTTTAATCAACATGATTTATGAGAATGTTTAATTAATGCGTTAAAGATATTTATCATTGGCATTGGTAAACAACTGTGGTAGTGATTCAAATCTAATTCAACCTGGCTTAATTTCTTATTGCTTTCTCTATATTTTATTCAGTTAATTTGAAGATTTTCTTTAATAACAAGTTTTTTTTATTGAAAAACTGTTGCGAAAAACGAAACTTTATTGCAATCCAATATAATAATTTAAGAAAATGGTTTGTATATTTTGTCCTCTTCTTGTAATAGCAGTAATACTTTTATTCATATGCCATTATCCAGATACATTAGTAAGATAAGAGGATTATTATTAAAAATATCCTCTTAAATTATTACAATGTTACAACAGTGAGTAAAACCTTGCAACAAATTAAATTTCTAAACTCTGTGACAAAATTATCTGTATTATGCACCGATGTTAATGATATTGTAGAAGTCCTTAAGACTTCATTCAAACATAAATCCCTTCATTTTAATGAATCGGCCTTTCCTGTTCTTGTTGCTTTAGGATTTTAGCTGCATCAGCGTCTTAGACCATGAACACAAATGTGTGTGTTCGTGGGCTGATTTACATAGCGTTGGTTGAAAAACCCGAAATAACTCAAGGAGGAAACCATACTCCCTCTCCGCTTGAGACCGGCCAACTACAGCCTCGATTAAAGAGACCTTTAGAAATTCTTCCAGTTATCGACGAGATTCGATTCCAGACCTCTCCAAACGAGTGACAAGTGGTGAAAACACTATACTATTTCCTGTAGAACAGTTTGTTCTACAGGAAAAAATTACCAAATTTATGTGAGATACATATAAAATTATTGAACGCTAAGCTTCGGTTAACTTCGCTTTTCTTCCTCTTTTAGCAAAGTGTAGCTTTCCCAATTTTTAATTTGCACAATATACTGTAAAGTGTGTTAGTTGTCTGAAGGCACCAGTGGTTTCCCCCATCTCGGCGTAAACAATATACTGTGAGAGATTAAACACTCCTCTGAAAGTAGCGTAGGATTTCTTCCCATTTGTTTGAGCTTGGCAACGAAAGATGAATATTACTTGATATTCGTGTCTTATGTTAAATTTTTCAGTATTGTATAATTAGTATTATATATTTTTTGTGATCTTGTTTATACTCCAGAAAAATCCAGGTCAGAGAAGTTTACAATAAATCACGAATACAATCGTTAATCGTATTTAGTAGTCACGCGAGCTTGAACCACGGTCCAGCCAAAGAGCGTGTGCTACTGCACTCGCGCTCCTAACCACCAGGCTACGTGTGATAGTATAGTGGTTTGACCACCTGTCACTCGTTTTATGTCTGCGATTGAGTTCGCAGACCAGAGGAATTTCTGAAGAGTTCAACAATCGGGACTGTAGTTAGCCGATCTCATGAGGAAAGAGTAAGGTTTATGCGAGTGAGTTATTTTAGGTTTTTCAGCCCGCACAAATGCAAATCGTCCTGTGAACTTGCACTTGTACTTGTACTGACATTAGAACACTTTCACGTAGAACGCAGGTAGCCGCTTACCGGAACCAGCAGCGACATAAAGCGGAAGCACCTCACTGGCTATGAACACATAGAAAGCAGTTGACCAGTGCAACTTCTCGGTATGCGATGGGGTAATGTTTTGCACTGGTGAACTGCTTTCTATTGTGTTCATAGCTAGTGAGAAACTTCACCTGCATGACGCTGCGGGTTCCTGGTTAGCGGCTTCCTGCATTCTAAGTGTAAGCACCCTTATACACAATGGCGCAGTATTGCATAATTCTCTAATGGGCTCAAAAACCATAATATTAGTAGTTTCAAACTGATACAAGGAAGCAAGTAAGCTTATAATACAGCGTAAATCAAAACCGATGACGGAAAACGACTTTACCATTAAGGAAAAAAGCAGTTGATTAGACAAAATTAAATTTAGAAATCGCAAAATATTTAGTTCAATTGTAAAACAAATTCAAAACATTTCAGCCCAAAGAAGACAATAGAGGCCCAGAAAACAAATAGCCTAAACCTAAAAATAAGATAGATAAACCAAAGTGCGTTTTAATTGAAACAACTTGTATATATACAAACACTGAAAAGATAGTATAAATATTCGTGCTTTAGCGCTAAACTGGAGTCAGACATTAAGTAATAAATTGGCCGCACATGTCACACACACAACACATACTTTCACGCTTCCAGCTGATATCAATGGGCTCTTGTCAAATGAAGGACTACAATAGCATCCATTGATTTCAGCAGGCTTTTCTCCTAGTTGCTCTATTAGCAAATTCCATTTCGTATGGGAGAACGAAACAAAACGCTTAATCAAAAGGCAATGTTTGCCACAACCAGTCTGGTCACGGTTACTTTGCTGTAGCGATAGGCATACTGTTAAGTCCGTTGTGTAAGATATTGCAGATCTGGCAGTTGAACAAACTGAAAGTTTGTTAATTTCCCAATGGAAAAAATTTATTATTGCCGTGTTATACGAAACGGTTCAGTTAAAAATGATACCAATGCCTTAAGAAATATACTGAAGCGTATAAATGAAGATCCTAATCTTATTCTGCCCACAGCGCGGAAACTGATGACAACTATTGCACACTCGAACTGTAGATGTAGAAGCGTAGCAAAAGGATAACTGGTGGATAAATAAGTCAATAAATATGTCGGAGTAAATACGATGTTCAATTCCTTGAGGCCGCATCACTCTCACTGAACAGCTCACTTCGGAAATCGAATTCTCCGCACTAAGCAGTGAAAGTAGAAACAGATCAAACTATTTGGCTCGGTTTTTTTCAAGCTTATAAATTTCGAGTGGGTATTTCGAAAGCTTTCTGAAACAGAGGATCGTGCTTATGCCTGCGTGAATGGTGCGATTTCTTCAAGAAGTTTCTTTTTACTACGCTACGCAAATCAAAGCTTAACGGCGCCCTTCCGCATCATGTCGGCGTGTTTCCCATACACAGAACGCAGCTGTTATACAGCTTGTAATTGGATATACGAAAGAGCCTTGCTGCTCCCTGATGACATGAACAACAACAACATCAAGTGTTTTTGTTCTCATACTAGCATTCCAATTTAACTTATAAAGATACCAAAGACACCTGATATTACTGTACGAGTCTACCCTCGGATAGATTAACAGAACAAACACTCTCTACAAATAAGATTCTGTTTAGCCTTTTACATCAGGGGGGCCCTGTCTGCCATCACTGTAAATGTTGGTCACACAAACCATCAAGGTGACATTGCAGAGACATAACACCAACAGACATCAAATCAAGCAAATTACTTTCTTTACTTAATACATTTTTGTCTCCCTTTTCAGGGTCTCCACGATTTCTATGTTCTGTTCGTTATTTTTATTTATTTGTCATTCTTAAGCATTTTCCAAATTTTCTGTATAAAATCAACCTTAGTGGGTTCTTGTCTTCCTGCGGTTTTACTGTAATATTTACTCCGCTTGATTTTTCATATTTTTATTAGGTGTCCGCTAGGTCTCGCGTGAGTTTGTTGTCAAATTTTTGTCGGCCTTTCGAACTGATTCGGTTGCTAAGACAGTGCAGGCTCGATAAACAGTCACCAAGCTAATTCAGACTGCAAGCCATTTGTTATAAAACAAGCCAAATCATTAATTCTCTTTCATCAACAACACTGGAACCGTGTTAAGAGGCTGCAAAGCGGATAGTATCAATGTTCTGTTTATACCCGGATATGACCAATACGTCAGTTAAAGTTCATCGTTTTGACCATGAATACAGACGTTAACAGTATTTAGCAGTCATATGAACTCGAACTACGGTCAACTCAAACGCGTCTGTTGCTGCCTTCCCATCCTGATCACTCATCTACGTCAATCTTGAAATTACTTCATAGAGTGGTGCAGCGCAGCAAAAAAATGAATTACAGTATTACTGGAAATTCTTCATAATGATGGGCAAGCACAACATTTTCCTTTTTACATCAGGGATCTTTAAAGTATTCTCATGGCCCTCGTAAAATATAGGCTTCTCATTATTATTATTTGCATTAGTTATAGTAGTATAAAAAACTTTCTCCTTTATCGGATTTTTCTTCCGTCCCATGACGGGTACTGGTACCAAGTGCAGAGGGTAGTTGGTTGTGTCCGGTTACTATTATTATTGTTACTGTTGATCAAGAAACCCTTACTATCCTATTGGTGTTCACGATTGCAGCCTTTTGGAGTTCCATTTAAGAGTGTTCTCTGGGAGGCCTATTGTTGCTAGGTTCTTATTGGAGGCTCTCTGGCACCATGCCAGTGGTTGACAGATGATTGGGATGATCATTACTTGTTCCATATGCCACATATCTTTGACTTTATGCCTTAGGTCTGAGTACTTCCTGATCTTTTCCTCGCATGTTTTCTGGAGGTTACTGGTGTTGGGCACTACTATGTCGATCAGGTAGATAGCCATTTCCTTCTTGTCGATGGCGCCTCCGTAGCCAGGTGGGAAGGAGTAGCAGTGTGTGGCACACGCTTCTTGATTAGACCGGGTTCGAGCCCGTCACCACCAAATACGGAGGATACAGAAAGGTCAGGGAATGACCACCGCATGTCCCGGAGCAATATGGCCTTAGTTGCTAATGCTCCTAAAAACCAAATAACAAACAAACCTTCTTGTCGATGAGGGTTATGCCTCGTCTGTTGTGCGGTATCGTCTTGTCCGTCATTATGGCACGGTCCCAGTATAGTCTGTGAGTAGAGGTTTCTAGTAGGGCCTGAGGCTCGTACCCTGTAATGCGGTACATTTTCTTTGATCAGCTGGTATTTTTTCGCTAGCTTCTGATGTATTATCCTAGCCACCTGATCGTGTCTGTAAGTGTAATCCATCTGGGTGATAACCCTGCATCCTGCAGTGACGTGCTGGATTGTTTCTGTGGCCAGGTGGTATCGTCAACATTAGTCATCTATTATTCCGTAGTCCTTAGCGATGTATTTCCTATAGTTGCTAGGTGTATTTGGTGTCAGACGGCACCAGGGGTTTCCCCCATCTCCGCGTTGCTTTCATTGTGGGTGTACCAGTTTGCTGGATATGCGAGAGGTTTAAAAGTGTATGGAAATTGTATATGTGTAGTGTCATGTACCGTTGTTCATCTGGTCGTTTAGCCGCTGGACCCCTGCTGAGGCCCAACGTTGCCCCACCTTCGCTTCGTGGAGGCAGACCAGGAACCCAGTAGTTTTAGTTTCACTCTGGCAGGCCCTGCCACCTAATTTCCTGAGATTTCAGAGGCTAGTACCAAAAAAAAAAAAAAAAACGCGCGCGCTCTTTTATATGCACGTACGTACAGACAGATCCATATATATGCGATACATATATCCATCATCGTCGGTTTGATGATCGTTAGGTGAGGGGAATAATGCTTGCATAATAAAGGCCGAAAGAATGGGCGAACGGGAATTTTGACATAATTAAATTTTTGTGTGTGGGACATTCGCTAGCATAAAGATAGAGTGGGTGGGAGACTGAAGGCTGGGGAGTTAAGGCAGAAATATGGGGATGATAGAGTAGGCAACCCCAGAAGTCAGTGAGGCAGGCCCATGCCTCATCAGCAGAAAGTAGGGGGTGCCGGGGGGGACCATCCGACCACCGGCGCAGGGGGGGAAAAGGCACCAGGAAAGGGAGCTCGGTGCGATCGCCAACAAGTGTCTGCAGGAAAACTATACAATGACCCTGTTGGTGGTGTCCAATCTTGTGTCATGTCCGAGTTGTCATCCTTGGGACCTGGGTCCCATCCATGTTAGTCTTTTACCTTAGTGTGGTTTATTTCCTAAGCTTTCCAGTTCTCAGAAGTGTGTCTTGTTCACTTAGACCAAGCTGGTGGGGGTGTCTAAGTTTGGTAGTCATCTCCATTTGTCTTTCATGGGACATGGGCCCCGTCCATGTTAGTGTATTTTGGTATAGTTTGTTTCCTGAGTTTTCTAATTCTTGGGAGTGGGTCATTTCTGGTGTCCAAGTCCAAGCGAGCTGAAGAACAGATGTTCTTTGGTTATAATAGTAGTGGGTTGTGGGCTGCGGCCATTTGGTTTCTCCTCCTCCTCCTCGCGAACAGTGCCTGTGCATAATCCGAGAAGGCTTGATACTCCTCCTTCGTGTCTAGGAGGTGATGTGTTCTTGTCCCTGTAGTAAGTAGTGGATTCTGGTGAGTAAAACACCACGTAGGTCTTCATAGAGCCTGCAATCATACATGAGGTGCTGCCAGCTCTCCAGCCCCCACAAGTGCAAGTTGGATCAACCTGGATCCCAAGTAGAGACAGTTTGTCATTAATCGCTCCGTGTCCAGTTAAGAGGTACGTTATTTGTAGACCTGGGAAGAACCAGTTGGGTGAGGTTGGGTAGTTTTGTTCAATACTGGATAGAAATTTCTTTGTGATCTCTCCCTTTTGAGAGTTGCTCCACCTTTCCTGTCATGCCTGCTGCAGGTGAGTTTGTATCCTCTTCTTTTCCACATTTCTGTTGCTGGTTAGGTCAATAGTGAACCCCAGAAAAGTCTGTGGGGTACCTTTGTCTAGGTAGTACAGTATGCCGCGTTGTATGATTTCTAAGTACAGCGGGAGAGTGCCGGCGAGCACTTGCAGGGCATGGGTGCTCACTAGGGCTTGCATAAAACCGAGAAATTTCAAAACCGAGTTTAACCGAAGTTTACTCTTAAAACCGGTTTTAAAACCGATTTTCTCAGACTTAGGGAAAATAAGTAAAAGCTTATAACACAGGTATTTATTTTATCTTGGGTAGATTGTACAAATCGTAATCAAATCTTTTAAACAAAATCTATCACCTCTTATAGTAAAAAAAATAAAAAAATTAAAATGCTCCAAAAAAGTAACCGGCTTGAGATTATACAAAATTACAAATTGTAGTCAAATCCTTTGAATAAAAACTATCTTCTCGTATAGTTAACAAAAAAATAATAAGCCCTATAATAATAATAATAATTAATAAATAAAAATAATGCGAAAAAAACAGCTTAAAGTATTTGTAAAATACTTTACAAATAGTAAAGTATTTAAAAATAAATACTTTACTATTTATTGCTCAGCTTTCTTCCGAAAATGATCCTTAAAAAAAAAAACACAGTAAATTAAGCATTTTTCCTGATAGACTTGACCTTATTTTTGTGTTAGAGACCAGTGATCGAAAACACTGTCTCAGATTGGACACTTGTTGGTTTAATGGTCAGCAGTGCTCTATAAACTTTCTCCAGTTTTTCACTTCTACTGCTAGTTGCCTCCAAAATTTTAAATTCTTTGCTGATTTCCAATTCACTCGGATATTTTGAAGGCTCTTCAGTTAATCTCTTTATTACTATCATACTCTCGCATGAGTTTATCTCCAACATCGGAACTAGACGAGTCTTTGTTTTCTTCTAAAAGAACAGTTCGTTTATTTTCAGTTTCTTCATTCAACGCTAAGACTCCTTCGGAATGTTTTGCAAATAATCTTTGATGAATCTCTTCAGCGTGCTTTTTCCAAACTTACTTACTTGGAAAATCAAAAGTTCTTGAACCTGAATCTTCTTTCCTAAACTTTTTGGGGTTGTGTAGATAGCTCAGCAAAGCCACAGTTTGGCAATTTCGTCTTGCATTGTAACGCTGCAAAAGGCTTTGGTGAAACTTTAAAGCAAATGGGTTTTCTGCTGTACCAAGCTTAGCAAGCAAAAATTCTATTGAAGACTCTGCTTTAAGTAAGTCTGTATCTTCTGAGGTTATAGCCTTCAGAATCATTTCAACTGGTCGCAAAGTTTCACGTAGCAATTCAAGTGTTTTCCAGTCATCGTCAGACATGGCTTCAGTTGACAGTACTGCACATAGAGCATTTGGAACGCAATTTTTCAATTTCAAAAATCTCTCAATCATATAGAATGTGCTATCTCATCTAGTCTTGCAATCTAATATAAGTTTATATTCTTTCCCATTAAATTTTGCTTTAACAAAATTTTGTAATATGTCATTTTTGTAGGCGATTTTCGAAAAAGCTTGCAAATTTTTCTGACTTTGTTAATAGTTTGTGCAATATTGGCCATTGGATTGAAGAAATAAATGAGCACATCGGTAAAGTCGGTTTGATAAAGCATGCCTTGCTCTCTTTCTTCAACTTCTTCATCATCACTACTTTCTTCATTATTTCATTTTCTTCATTGTCTTTGGAAGACTCAGAGACTGTGGCACCATAATTGATTGCTTTTTCATAAAGTACATCTATAACTGACAGATGTATACAATGGGCTATACATTGTTGATGATTAGGCGCAATTTACTTGCCAAACTTAATCATCATTGCTGCTCCATCGGTGGTGCAGGCAACAATATCCTCATCCAAGTTCAAACCAAATTCCTTCAAGTGTCCATTCACAATTTGCTCAGTTCTTCTGCTATCAAGTGAACCATTAATCTCAATAAGACCTAACGACCAATGATTGTCTTTTGAATGCACATTTATATTCATATACCTTTTTATTTTGTATAGACGTATATTCGTCTAGAGTCAATGAATACCGTGCACCCAAAACCAATGAATTTTTGAAATGCTGAATGAGTTCTTTCTTAGTTTTATAACTTCACTTTCTTAGTGAAGCTGCTTTTTGGAGAACATTTGATCGCAAATTTAATTGGAATAAAGAAGCAAAAAACTTTCTACGATCGAAATTTGATGCAATATTCAGCGAATCTGTTTCTAGTGGCTAACCATCAATAAGGCGCGTTCCATAATTTGCCTGGCGAACAAGATAGATGGAACGGAGAAATGTTGAGCATTTTCTTTTACGCTATCGCTCCGACTCACTCAGTCGTAAATGAGTACACCTGCATCGTGCCATGATACAGGTGGGAAGATAAAAGGTAACCCTCTTAGATTTGGGCCACTTGCCCATGAGATTCGTACCTTAAAATAAAATAAAATAAAAAACATGTTTAAAACATAAAGCAGTTGAACGATCCAGACAAACGAACAAACAAAAGAAAATGTGCGTAACAAAAAACTATTCGAGGGCTAACTAAAAGAATATTCGAATCCGGTTTTAGAAGCTCGGTTTCGGTTTTAACAACTCAATATGAAAACCGGGTTTAACCGGTTTATAAAACCGGTTTGCAAGCCCTAGTGCTCACCGTGCGGCAAGCGCGAATGATGGTTACGAGGATGGATATGTGAATTTGGTCTGTGATACGTCTGTTTACTGCTGTTGTAATTTTTTGAAACCATGCACCGGATGCGTAGGTGACGATCGAAGTGAAGATAGTTTTGTAGAACAGTTTGAGGACTCGCTTTTTCAAGCCCCATTCTTTACACATGACTCTGGCAACCATGGCTGCGTAGCGTCTTACTTTTTTACGGAGATATTTCAGATGGTCCTGAAATGACAGATTTTGGTCCAATATCACGCCTAGGTATTTCAGTTGGTTGGAGAATTTGATTGTTTCCTGCCAAATTTTTATTTGCAGAGGCCGCCTAAGATCAAGGCTTCCCTTTAGTAGGATGGAGTTTGTTTTGTGGGGGATATTTTGAGTTGATTTCGGTTTGCCCATTCTTGGAGAGTGGTCAGAGCCCGATTTGCGAGGACCTCTAACACAGCCCTTGAGTTTGCCTGTATCGTCAGAATGAGATCGTCCGCAAATGCCTGAGATTGTACTTCATGGAGATCGATGTTAAGAAAGGTGTCCAAGACAAAATTCCACAGTAGTGGGCCAAGGACCGAACCTTGAGGGCAGCCCCGATGGACATGCCTAGAGAGTGTGCCATAGGGGGCGGTGACTTTGATTGTTCTGTTGCTTAGGTAACTTTGGATGGTGTTATAGAGGTTTTCCGGCATGTTGGCTTCTCACAGCCTCGCCAGGACGCTCGGCCACCAAAGTTAGTCGAACGCCCCCAGCGAAGTTCCCCTATAGTTCCTAGTGTTGATTACCTGGTCTTCAATGACAAGCATGAATCCTTCGTTCTCGAGTTAGAGCCTTCCGTTCGTCAGCCAAGCGCTGGAAGCCACCTTATCATGTGGTTTGATGGAGGGTCTTCTTCGCCCAGCTCCAGGGATATGCGGTGGTCATTCCCTGACCTTTACGCATCCTCCGTATTTGATGGTCATGAGCTCGAACCCCTGTTTAATCAAGAAGCATGTACTACGCACTGCTGCTCCTGCCGACCTGGCTACGGAGGCGCCCCCGTTACGGCATGGCGGTGTCAGGGGTTAAGAATAAAAATACAGACAACAGAGATACGCATACATAAGAGATACACATTAGAAATACATACATGACTTTGCATAATATACGAGAGTACGTTGTACATCGAAACTATTGTAGGAAAAAGTACAGTTCTAAATTTTCAGTTCAGGGAGGATTCTCTACCTGTATTTTTTGATGCTGACCACATCTTAGGGGTCACCATCGATAGCTTGCCGTTAGGGCAGCATTTGCTTTGGCAGGAATCTGTCGGTAAGCGCTAGCCAGTTATGGTCTGCTAGCAGCTGTGCTGAAGACTGGAGATAAGGGGTAGGAATGAATCAAGAGCAGTGATCCCAGAAATTCAGCTCTGTATTTTTACCGGTGGCCATCTTGATAGTGAATAGAAGCCTTCTTTCTCCGATGTAGGATCGGAGCCTGCGCAGTCGAAAGGAATCTGCTAACTGTGTTGCTCTGAGAACCGGAGGAAGGTGGAGTTTAGTGTTGGCCCATTTTAACAGTCAGAATTCAGCACCGAATATCCTTTTAAGGTTGGATTCGGCAGCGAAAAGACCCCTCAGATCTTTGTGTGTTTGAACACTTGGAAGTGAAAAGATATGTTCCTATTTCAGAGGATTGATTTGGAGGTTGAATGTGTTGAGGTAGTCAGCTATGTCCTGTAGTTTCCTGTTAATTTGCTGCATAGCTTCGTCTGCCGAGTCGGATGGCGATATCCTAGTAAGCAGCTTGACATCGTCAGATTATGTGATCCAATTACACTTGTTGGTCAAAAACGGCACCATGATTGCTGTGAAGAGAACGCCGGACAAGATCTCCCCTTGAGGTACACCAGCAGTTATATGACGCATGAAGGTCTTCATGCGTCATTTCGATTTTTAGCACGAGGGCAGGTCCTCTTGGACAGGAAGGAGAGAACATAGGCGCGGAAATTGAAATAAGTTTCTAAGAGATGTAGGACTTTTGGTATATAGATGGCATCGAATGTAGAATGGATGTCAAGATATATAACTGACAGCTATATTTTTCTAATACTTCTAGGATGCAGTGTAGTTGTTGTCAGTTATAGTTGACCTTCCTGAGATTCCATAGTGTATTTGCTGAGGACTGTCACAGAGAATATGGTGGATGGTGGATGGTAGTAGTGCTTTCTCGCGAAATTTTAGCAATACGGAGGCACAAGCAATGGGCCTCTGTTGGCTTGAGAGAGTTGATTTTTGGTGTTTAGGAAGAGGTCGGACGGAGTAGCTATTCCACTGGGGTGGAAATTAATGATGTTCAAGGCATCTGTTATATAGATTAAGGAGCGGCTCGATTACGAAGATACTTAAGGATTTGATGATGAACTATGGAATGCCATCGTCATCGGTGGTTGCTGTGAGAGGAAGAGAATTAATGGCCTGTATTAGTTGCTTGGAAACTCGAATTGTAGCGAAACCACCGGTGGGATGAGAGAGACTGAAGACTGGGAAGTTAGGTAGAGCTGGAGGCTGCTTAGAAAATCTGGCAACGTCGTCGAGCAACTCAATCGGGTCGATGTTGCTGGGAGAACTAGTCTTTGTTTTGTAGAAAGGTTTTTTTTTTTTTTTTTTTTTTTTATGTGAACCCCAAACACGACAGGTATTAGAACCTATAGTACTTGGTACCGTGCTTGGGTTGGAGGTTGAGAAGACGAAACAAGATATTTGTTGACATTGGACTTGAACTTCTGTAGATTGTAATTTTCAGGAAATACGTATGAAGGAAGGTTGTTCCAGAAAACGGCAGTTGAATGAATAAACAAGGAAGATGAAAATTTGGTTCTGTGAGTTTGAAGTTGGACAGTAAATGGATGTTGGCTGGTGGCGGCACGTGTTCGGACTGTTTTGAAAGAGAGAGCGGGAATTAGAGAAGCCAATTCAGAAGAACAGTGCCCATGGAAGTATCTGTAGAAGACGCATGCAGCAGAAACAGTACGTCTATGAGAGAGCGAGTGGAGAGACTCTGTTAGAGATGAATCATTAATTAACCTAACTGCCCTCTTCTGAATGGAATCAAGAAGCCTGAGAGAGGTTTTGGGGGCACCACCACCCCAGATGTGAGAACAATATTCCATGGCAGGGCGGATTTGCGATTTATCCTCTGCATCTAAAGTTTTTTAGATGCAGAGGAAGCAATATTTGTAATGTGCTTGTGCTAAGAGAGATTAGAAATCAGGGTAATCCCCAAAAGAGATATATCATTTTGCCTAGAAATCGGAGTGTCACCAAAGATAAGCATAGGAGCAGAAGAATCCTTTTTGCGAGATATAAGACAAGACTGAGTTTTAGAAGGGTTGAAATCAACTAAGTTGTCTTTGCCCCACTGGAGAATTACCTGAAGATCGGCATTTAAAGAATTGGTAGCAGATTTTCGAGAAGTTGAAGCTGATTGAGCAGGACAAGGTTTCTCAAAATGGAAAGTGGAATGCAATGTGCTATCATCGGCAAAACTATGGATAGGATTTCCAGTCAATGGAAGAAGGTCATTAATATACAAGAGGAAAAGAGTGGGGGAAAGAACAGAACCTTGGGGACACCAGCATTAGTGGAGAAGTTAGAAGACAGAGAGCCATCTACCATCACCCTCAGTGAGCGATCAGAGAGAAAACTGGATAACCAATTACTAAAAACAGTTGGCAAACCATAAGATGGAAGCTTGTTTAGAAGACCTTTATGCCAAACACGATCAAAAGCCTTTGAGATGTCAAGAGCAACTACTTGTGTTTCACCTAACCTTTCCATTGAATTAGTCCATAAATGGGTAACATAAGCCAGAATATCACCAGTGGATCGACACTGACGGAAAGTTTCTAGGTAGTTTAAGAGTTGGCGGTTAATTGATTTCTCCATTACTTTATAAAGAGTAGAAGTAATTGCATGGGGGACGATAATTGGATGGGAGGGATTTGTCACCCTTTTTAGGAACTGGCTGGATATGAGCAAATTTCCAGGCAGAAGGAAAAACACTTTTGGAATAAGAAAGTGAAAAAAGGCGGCAAAGAATAGGAGTAAGTTCAGTAGCACAGGTTTTGAGAACAAGTGGAAAAATACCATCAGGACCTGGAGTTTTCTTAGCATCAAGATTCATCAAAATCATTCTGATATCTTTTTGACGGAAGACCACAGGAGGCATTGAATGGAGCGTGTTGGGAATGGTGGGAGGTGTTTTACCAAGATCATTAATACACGAGCTGGAAGAAAAATGGGATGCTAGCAGGTCAGCTTTATCCTTGGCTGAAGTGGCAACAGAACCATCTGGTTTGGACAGAGGTGGGAGCAGAGATGATCAAAAGTTGCGGCCAATAGCTTTGGCAAGAGACCAGAATGCTCGGCTACCATTAGGGCAAAAAGCAAGTTTTCTACTCTTAGCCTGTTCAAACTCTAGTTTGGACTGATTAATAACTGCTTTACAATTGTTGCGAGCTTTGGTGTAGGCAGAAAATGAAACTGAAGAATTAGAAACAAGCCAATTACGATATGCAATATTCTTCTCTTGAACAGCCTTAGCACATTTATTGGAAAACCAAGGTTTAGATAAAGGACGAGATTTTAAAGTGGAGTGTGGGATAAAGGATTCCATTCCTGCAAGAATAATTTCACTGACACGATCTGAGCAAACGTTGACATCAGAAGTTTTGAAACAGTAATCCGACCAAGGAAAAGAAGTCTCATAGGTCATCCCATTTTACATTCTTGTAATGCCAAACAACACGAGGTTGGGAATAGCCATGAGATAAAGGTTCCATTGGAGAAGAGACAATCACCAAGTTGTGATCTGAAGTGCCTAAAAGGACTTCTCACTTCGACCGTGTACATAGAAGGGTTGTTTGTGAGAAAAAGATCAAGCGTATTGGCTGTATGATTAGGATTGTCCGGTATTCTTGTAGGTAAATGAACAATCTGTGCTAAGTCATTAGTAATTGCAAAAGCCTCAGCATCTCGACCTGCTGGGTCGGTGTGACTAGAAAACGGAAGCCAGCTGGAGTTGTGAACATTAAAATCGCCAAGGAAAATTACCTCACTGTTAGGAAAGTTGGACTGGAGAAAGTCAAGTTGCAAAGAGAGGAAGTCAAAGAGCTCCAAGTGATTAGTGGAGTTGGGAGAGCGGTAGAGACAACAGATGAATTTGACACAATGAGGTAGAGAGATTTTGAGCCAGAGAAGATCAAAGAGAGGAGATTCCAAATTGACAAGTCTCTGACAGGGAATATCAGAACGGACATATGCACAAGTACCACCTTTGAGGCGAAAGGAATCATACATGGAATAATTTGGGCATCTGAGATGAGCAGTAGTTGAATCAACTAATAACTGAGATTCTGTCAGAAAAAGTACATGGGGTTTGGCAGACTGCAAGTGGAAATGAATATCGTTGAGATTAGAATTGAGACCACATATATTTGTGAAATGTTTACCCTTTTTTAGGGTTTTTCGAGGTGCTCCTTAATTGCTGCTAATTTGTGTCAGTTGAACTCGGCCCTAGCTCTGGAGAATGCAGTAGGATCTTGGACGTCGCCTGAAGCTTTCCATTTGGCATGAAGTGATTGATTGAAATGGAAACTTTGGTTGAGCTGGAGAGTCCACGATGCTCTGGAGCGGGGGTGATGGTAACGGTCTTAGTGGCGGTGTGACGGGCGATAGTATTCATCCATTTGGTTATTAGATCTATTGCTAGGCTGAGTTCGCATCCATCTAAGATGTTCCATGAGACAGTAGATGCAGCTTCAAGGCATCGCACTGGATTTACAAATTGTAGAACAGTGACCTTTCGCACAGATTTGGTTTTGTGGACATTGAAGCTTTTTTTTGAGGTAGGAGAGCTGTAAATATGATTGGTTGGTAGTCCGATTGAAATATGTGGCCCGTGGTTTCTTCGAGTTGACATATCGCCGAAGAATAGACTATGTCCAGCAGGTTTTGGTCTTGCTGGCCGATAGTAACTTGGAAGATTTGGAATGATTAAAGAGATTCTGTGAGCCGAATTTTAAAGTTTTGGACAGACGGCGGAAAACTGAAGTCTCCACATATGACATGAGTGGCTGCTGGGAGCAGATTATTTATTAACCAGTTAGTGATTTCGTCGATAGCCATCACAGTTGGCTTTGGAGGAAGGTACAGGGATGCCACGTCTATTGTGGTGTCTTGACGTTTCAGAGTTACCATTAAGGCTTGCACGACTTGAGAGGTGCTTCAGATAGAGTGTACGATAGAGAACTTGGCCGTATTGAATATTATAGAAACTCTATCCCCTCTGCGGTTTTCGTAAGAGGCACCAGTGCATGAAAGCCTGCGAGAATGGAGCAGCTTATGTCTGGTTAGCTCTAGCCATGTTTCAGCGAGGCATAAGATAAGGAATTTGATAGCAGAATCTCTTCCAGTGTATTACGTTTGTTTCTTAAGGACCTGATATTCTGGAACTTTATCCGGATGGTAGGAGAAGTTGTTATGCATATCATCATGGGGGGGGGGAGCCATGCTTCCCGGCTGCGCAAGAGTGGAAGCTTTCGACGATGAGAGATCAGGACAGGGATGAGGTGATTTTGGGTTCCCTCGAGTTGGAGGGAGGTATTAGCAACCTTGGATGAAGTTTGCCCCAGTATGTTAGTGTCAGAAGGTTCTGATGGTGGCATCCTTTCTGGAACGCAAGTATGGTCGCCAAGTCAGCTTTGACTGCAGTGGGAGTACTTTTGTTGCGTCTGAGTATTCACATTAGGTTTCGAGGTTGGTTGGTAGTGAATAAACGGCCCGTTCCTCGTTCCGACGGGCCAAATGACGACGCTTCCTGTCAGGTCTACTTGATGTGGGCTACAGTAAATTTTAAATTCAGCGTATTGTTAACTCCTAGTTTACAGTTTGTGTACAGTCGGCCGTAGATTCAGCTCCTCGTATAAGACTTGTTTGACTAGTTCAGGGGTTGTGTGTGGTGCCAGTCGAGATACAAAAAGGCTCACTGTCTTTAGTCCTGAACGCTCGCATCTTGGAGTTTATTGCTGTACCGTACTTTACAGCTTTTCTCTGGGTGTGTGTTTCTTGTCTGGTTTCCCCGCTTAGTGAAACTGCTTCGGATTTGGCCGTGCTGTTGTTGTGCTCATCATCCATCTGAGGTTCAATAGTGTCAAATGAGCGCGCTCGGGCGTCGACGTGGCCTGATGAGGTTGTCAATATATTTTCCAGAACGCAGTGAGAAGTCAGCGATGGGTTTGGGTGAATAGCAGAGGTTGAAGTAGGGAGAGTACTGTGCGATTTTATCGCAGTGCATGTTACAACGTGACATATGGTGCTTTTGCCACTGTTGTTCGCCTTGGTAGCCAGGATTTCCGTGTATGACTTATCCCGGGGATGACTCTGAAAATCGAGCATCATACGTGTTTGTTAGGGCTGTGCAGTCATGTTGAGGCGATACTGTTGAGTCAGCAGACTTGCACATAGTGCTATCCATAGTTTCAAATGTATGAGGTTGGCTTGCAGGCTGGCGTCGATTTGGTGAGTTGTTATGCATCCTGTTATTTTTTTTTATGCGATCTTCCACCATTTCGTTGATTTTTGCTGTTAATAATTTGATTTAGGGATGACTTTAGATATTGAAGAGTAATAGCTGGTTCGGTTTCACACCCTTCGAACCTCTGGCAGATGCGCCTAGACTGATTTCAGATCGTTGTATAATATAAACTGTCTGAGTGGTTGCTGAAGATGCGCCGACACTTGCATCCGATGCGGACAGGTTCAGATGGCCTGGTGTTGGTCTGTAGGAGGCCTCGGCATGTGGCGTTACATCTGTAGAGAAGCTGTTAGTCTCACAGGTATCATTGTCCATATTTTCTTGAGGTCTGGCGTAGTGTTGAGTATTACTAAGTGGTGGCCCGGCTTCCGCATATTCTGCCTCGTTGGGAGTTATCTGCTTAGTGCTTTGGGCTGTGCATGGTGAGTTCTGCGAGTTATTATTGGAGGATTTCTGGTTGTCTTCGTGCCCTGATGAACGTAACCTCCTGCAGCACGATCCCTTGATGTTATTTTGTTATTTGGTTTTTAGGAGCATTAGCAACTAAGGCCATATTACACGATCCCTTGAATTTCAGCCAGGGATACCATGGAGAGTTTCTTCCAGAGGGATGAGGATAGGCCCGAACATCCGGAGCAGATGGCGTTGTCACAGCTAGTACAGAAAATGACGTCGCCGGTCAAATTACAGCATAGGGCACACTTCTGTGAAGAGTTGAGGTTTTCCGTTCCTGTTCATGGTTGAGGAATGAAGTGGAAATGTTCAATAACAGGGGTTTGCATAGTCAACGTGGTTGTCTTGCTGTGAGTTAGCTTCAGGCTAGGGCTGCGAACTTTCCGCGCAGTGGAAGAGAGTGGCGAGCAGAATCAACGGGGGGATGAGTGATCCCAACTTTGTAGCTAATAACAACAGGTGCACTTTCAGCTTAATGCTGCGATCGGATTGTAAGCTTTTCAGTGCTCGGAGCTATGGATAGTGGACAAAGGCAGACATTAAAACGTGCTGTAACATTTGGTACGCGTTTTGCAGTGATACGAATATGGAAAATAGTAAATAAAATTTTACCTAATTCAGGTAGTAGGATGAAAGCTTCGTCAGTGGATCAGTCACTCTATAAGGATCTCGGTGATGTGTACTTTATCCGCCAGTTGAACTTAAAACCACTATAATTAGCATTAACTTTCGGAGCACAAAAAACTCTGACTGACTCATACAGATGCATGCGCGTTTCTTTTTAGCAGGCCTCCCAGCCTCTGATGGTATTTCTCAGTCAAAGGGACTTGATTTCCTTGTGTTCTAACTGGTGGGCCTGCATCGTACCCAGATATTTGTATGTCTCTCCCCCTGTCATGTCTTCAATCTCTTCACCGGTCTTCAGCTGGCAGTTGCGTCCGACTGGATGTCCTTGATGCAATCTATGGATCTTGCATTTATCTAGGCTAAATTGCACTTCACATATGGAGAAGACTGTTGTTACTTATTCTCGGTGGATATCACCATCCAGACGGCACCGATTCAAGTCTTTTTGGCTCATGCATAAGTTAACTCCTTCTTACTCGGAGCATTTAGCCAAGAAATATCTTCAAAATTAAACCACGCACACCATTAATAAAGGTATCTCTTATATTGTAGAGTTATACTTCATAACTGAGTCGTCACTATTGCAACAACAGGGTACCTACCCACCCACAGAAGGGGGGCAAAAAAAGCCTTGAAACAGTCACCAGAGGGTAAGAACAGTCTTTCCTACTGGGGAAGCGTTGCCTATTCGAGGAGTTTATGAGTATTGTGAGTTGGAGTTACTGTCCCTTTCATTCTCCTACACCGTTTCTTTTCTTCTTCCACTCCTACTATTACTTTCCTCTACTTTTTGATTTTCTAAGTCTAATAGGGACGAGTTGATAATAGAGCTATATAGATAATAACACATACAAAAAAAAGCCTTGGAACAGTGCCGTCTGGGTGGTGGTATCTGCTGAGAATAAGTAACAACAGTCTTTTCAATTGGTGAAGAGTTACTTATTCGAGGAAGCACAATACCATGGCAACTCGTTGTGAAGGTGTTCGCAATATGCGGCATAATTTAAAACTTCCTTGGTAGTAGAAATTGTGTGTGTGTGTGTGTGTGTGTGTGTGTGTGTGTGTGTGTGTGTGTGTGTGTGTGTGTGTGTGTGTGTGTGTGTGTGTGTGTGTGTGTGTGCGCGCGCGCATTGCCCATGCATAAGTAAACTCCTTCAGGAATGCATGTTTCAGACTTCTGTTCTGTACTTTTTTCCTTTACAGTGTTTTCAGGATTATTTTATTTTAAGTTGTCGAAAATGACTATAGTACTCAAAAGGAATATATTTTGAAGGTAGCACGAATTAGTATTGTTTCGTAGTTTTGAAATTTGCGAATAGGAGAGTTCTGCAGTGCTCATATCGATTGATGAGCTATCTTCGGCACATCATTCAGTGAGAAATTGCGCCACAGTTAGGATATGCCTTGTAACAACTAACTGTTTTTCATGGAGGGGAGAAATACTAGGGAGGGAGGTGGTATTTCTTTTAAACTTCAGAAAAGATTCTAGTCCCAAAACTTATTGAGATCAGATAAAGGAACAGAAGACTAAACCGATGAAACGTGTAACATTAGTTAGTAAACACACCTGAATACGAGAGAGAGAGAGAGAGAGAGAGAGAGAGAGAGAGAGAGAGAGAGAGAGAGTCGAATGAGAAAGAGAATTGTTTTTGGCAATAATTAGTTTTTCCCAATTTGTTCATTCAGTTCATACATGTCGATAATTATAGTTTTGGACATCGTGGTGTCCGCCTCATGTAAATACAACGAAATTTCCAAATATGTTAATTTTTAAGCACACATTTCAAACATTTGTGAAATTACTGTTTCTCCGATAAAACTCCAAACTCGACCAACGTAAGAAAGCTACTCTAGAGTGCAATGCAAACTCAAAGGATTTGTCACGTGTCTATATTTCCTACTTCTGCCAAATAAATAGGTTCGCTCACAGAGTTCGCAGTTAAACTTCATGTACCACAGACAGAAGACTCCACGTTCATTGATAAGTTCTGTGATTTATAGGGGTTGGTGGAGAAGGAGGTGGGGGGCACACGCGTTTGTAATATTTTCCTTTAATGGCACTCACGAGTCTCGAGACGGGTTCTGAAATAGTCACACGTCATTTGAGTTAAACGAGGTACGTGCAGTGAAACTTGTATCTTAAAAGAAACCACCATCAGTAAGCGACTCTCGTTTGGTATAATTTAATGCACATGCAAGAAATGAAAACAGAGATATTATAGGAGAAAAGTCCTGAAACAAAAGATCGTAAACACAGCGCGATCGTTAAAACGCTTTACTTTCTAATTTCTGAGAGATTTACAAGGCGGCGTGTTTCGAGATGAGTTCTTGAAATGAGTAGAATACTGAAGAGGCAGGTCCAATCGCAGGACAAAGTGATCAAAGTGTGGTTTATATTCGCTGCGCATATGCGTGAAATAAATGTAGTCGAATGTTTCCAAAATACTGAGCGTTGATATACCGATAAATCTTATTGTTACCAGGCCAGAATATGAACGTTCAAGAGTTTATAAATCAAAAATATCAAACTGCTGATATGTTCGTAAATCAAAACTGTGAGAGATAAAATTATCAATAAATCAACTAATGTTCTAAATATAAATAAATCAGTGCATTAAAAACTTATTATTAAATTAAGACTAAATGGTTTTACTATTACTTCTCTTCTGTGCTCATGTACCTGCAGTGTCGCTCTTAATACTATCCACATCATTCTGTTGCCGTTCATTCACTCTCAGTGACAAAATGAATCCTTCTGTTACTTCTGCACAATTCAATGTAAGCATGAGCCACATACCAAAGCCAATCTATTCGTCAGCTGGTCTTTGATCGAAAAGTGCATAAGTACGCACGGAAAGCGCGCAAAGTACCCTTACTTTTACCGTTTCCATTCCATATGGCTATAGAAAGCCTTTCGCTCCACACACTTGCAGTTGCTACTTTATCAATTCGATTTACTGCGTGTTTTCTTAGCCTTCACTGGCCTTTTTAGCGTGTTCCTACGTAATGCCGTTACACGAACTTTCCAGATAATTTTTCTACTTTGATGACCGTTCCCATTGTATTCACTCTGCTGGGTGTTCACGGTAATTCCGCTACAGTGATCGTTCATGCTTTGATTTGACTGGGACAGTTTCAGCATCACATTCCGTATCTGGAAACAGGCAAATAAAATAAAAGACTTTCCTGACTTAAACGACTTATACTCAACCAGGCAATGGATAAGAACTAGTCAGAGGAGATGCGGATGATGATTGAGGTAAACTTTAGTTAGTTTTTATTTGAAATGCACCATTCATGCTTCCAAGAGCTAAACAGCCAGCTGATAAACCCAAAGGTGAGATTTTGACGTCTTTTATTTCTCTTCACTGACTCTAGAAGAAAGATGTTTATCAACACTCTATATTTCTTATGATTAAACAGCGAAGCGATTACTCTATTGCTTTTTTGTGAAAAAAAGCAACTAGTGGAGGTCAGGTGTGCATGTGTATTATAGGCCAAAGCAACTAAGGCTATGAGGCGTCAGTATATCGTGTCTGTAATTGCATTTATTCTTCGGTCGGTTTGCTGGAAGAAAAATCCGAGTTTCTGGGAGGGGGGAAAAACCATGCAACCCTTGTCGAGACCGAATAAAATTTCTCGCGTCATTGAATGGATTCGAACTGAAGCCTTTTCCACCCGGTAAGAAGACGGTGATTATATCCGCTGTGCTACGTGCGAGGTTATAACTAGTAGACTAAACATTAAGATGGAAATAACAAAAGTGTAAGTTTGAAAAATAATACATACAAGTTAAAAGAATTTAGTGTGAAAATACATTATGTTATGACGCACAGTAAAAATAAATTTTCTGTTTATACTCCAGGACGACCAAAGGATTCAGAGTAGTTCACAATACAGTATAGAGGGAATGTAAAAAACACTGCCTCCAATGAATGGGAGAGGAGAGGGGGTAATAAAGTTATAAAGTTTTAAACTTTATTACCCCCTCTGCGTTTTGCAATTAAGTTTTATACGAGAGGGGACTAACCAGAACCAGCGAAACTACTTTTGATTTATTGATTTCATATTTCTTTGATTTGTGTTTGTTCCTTTTTAGATATTATTCTCACATCCTACCAAAAGGCCTAATATATATAAAAGCAGGTTTAAAACAAACACTTTTTTTTTTTTTTTTTTTTGGTAACTACTGTACTTCCAAGACAAGGCAGAGTAAAATAATGGTTATGAAAACCACTAATATCGTAAAATTTTAAGGATAGCCTCTTAATGCTCTTTTTGCAACACGTGAATTTTATTAAAATTTCGGAATACAGTAATTTTTTTAATAAATTTTATGACAATTTATATTTAACTGAAAAAAGCGAGTTTTCTGTTTCAAAAGGTATTTTCTGGTTTGGCCAGAGAATACCTTACTTGCTAGGTAGAATTCTCTGCCTAGCAAATGAATTGCAACGTAAGACGTTCAGTACATTAGTCTTGTTAACTGCTCTCAATTCAGCCGTTCTTTATGGACGGTGAATCGTAATTTATTGAAACAGACATTACATTGCAAACCAGAGGTAAAATAATAAAGAAACTTATATTACAATGAAAAGAGCAGAGAATTGTTGTTGTACAGTACTATTTCAAGGAGCAGAATGAATAAAAAAGGAAAACTTTCTATTTAATAATTATTTTCTTCGTTCCGAGGCACAGCTCATTTACTTCCAGCCAACGTTGGTGCACACCATCAAAATTCTGGTCACTGCTCTACCGTCCTGTAATCTCGGATGTGATGCGCCCTTCCATAAATTTCCAAGAACGGAGACGGGCGAAAGCCATTAGTATAACCTTAAAGCAAAGAAGATGAAAGTTCAGACCCGAAGCTAAACAGAGTTTTTTGTAGCTTCAACTCTAACCCTCAGTCCCCTAATAGCCATTACCAGCTGCTCGGGGATCGTCTGATGGAACATCGGAAACGGTTGCAAAGGTTTGGAGACTATGCCTAGTCTCCGGAGAATCCTATCATCCCATGAAATGTGAAAAATACAGAGAAAAGGCAGGTCGGATGGGAGAGATGTGATAAGTAGATACTCAAGTCATCTAAGTTTTAAACCAGTGCAAAGAATGTCTTCGGTAAAAAAAAAAAAAACATCCCTTTATTTTCCTTGGCCAAACCAGAGAAACGATAAACAACCTTTAACTAAAAGTTGTAGACTATATTTACATATATGTAATAACACCAAGAAGCATCTGGTCTCTCTGTGAATGGGCCTACGCACAAGAACGGTGTATTCTGAAATTGCATTCAGGTCAGGTAATCGCAATAACATCAAAAAAAAAAAAAAAAAAAATCCAATGAAACAATTTAAAAATAGTTTAAGATATAACTTATTGAACTGTTCATTTATCTGGAAAAGGCAGTACAGTACCTTGAGTTTTATATTGTTAATATAATCTATCTTCATTGTGTAAACAAATTACTTGTACTAGTTTTAATTTCTTGTGATTTTAGCTGGTGATTAATGTAATAAGACCGCATTTCAATTTTTCAAAATGTTTTCAGTGAAATTGTTGGTACAATGCTATTCAACACTGTCCAGTAAATTGTTTTCCCTAGAACCTCTGCAGAAAGCAGAATTAAAGAAAGACTAAGTCAGCTTTGTTCTATTTAGATGAGAATCTTCTTTTCTCGAGTGTAAGTTCCAGTCATTAGGAAGAGAACAAATTTAACGGGCAGAAAGCAAACAGAACTTCTAAAAAGAACATGTAAAGTCAAAGTGAAAAGATCTTAAAAAAAAAAAATCCATTGGAACACCGCTCTGTTACGCACGACTGAGAGAGAGAGAGAGAGAGAGAGAGAGAGAGAGAGAGAGAGAGTAAAAGACGCTATTTGCTAGAAAGCCCCACCTAGGAAAGAAGATCAGAAAAGCGCGCACTGTTTTCAAAAGGAATTGATGACAAGCGAACAAATTTATAAGATCTCCAGCCCACTGCAAATGGTAGCGTCGAACACAAGTCTCTCTGTGAATGGGCCTACGCACAAGAACGGTGTATTCTGAAATTGCATTCAGGTCAGGTAATCGCAATAACATCAAAAAAAAAAAAAAAAAAAATCCGCGATGTGCGAAGGGATACGTAAAAATAGCACTCAGCACTGACGTTCAAAAATAAGGAGATTATTTTTTTTTATATAGGAAACACACGAACGGACTGGGAAAAACTGGGGGAAAAACGAAAAGGAAAAACAGCATTTTAAACGAATTTTATTTTCTTTTAGTAACAAAGTTTCCTCAAATTCTGAAAACTGCACACAGACAACGCTCCAACATGAGGCCTGCTGGTGACAACACGGAACAAAAGTGACGCCCAAAAGTAACATTCATTTAATATCTTTTCAAACAGTAATCTGGAGTTCTGTATGTTCGAAAAACATGGTCGTTGGTTGTTTGACCTTTATCGTGTGTATTATGCCAGTAAAAATGAGCCTCATTGAACCAATTTGCAAGTCATGCAGAATTCCTTCAGTTAGCGACGGGGTTCGGACATAGACCTTTCAAAACGAGTGACAAGTAGAGATGTATACTGACAACAAAGACACCTGTAGTTATGATAAGACAGAAATGTCCATTCGGAATCAATCGGAGGTGAACTTCGTTTGAATTGGAACCCGTTGAAATCACTGACTTCGGGGATTTCTAAAGGCCTCTTCAATTGGGGCTAAGTTAGTAGGTCTCAGGCAGATGAGCAGGTTTTGTCCCCATAAGGTATTCCCGAAATTTTTTTTTCAGCTCAAACGACATGCAAATAATCCCATGGACATACACACATGCAATTTCAAATCTTTTTGTGATTCCTGGAAGCCTATCGAAAACTACAAAAACATTGATTATCAGCTGGAAAATAAAGTTCTTAAAGTTGATAAAAACAAAACCCTGATTGCATTAACACGATCCATCTATAAGGGAGACTAGTGATTATGTGAAAGCATGCTTAGTGGCTAAATGAAAAAGAAAGAAAAAACTCTTTCATGGGTTACTTGACCAAGAATATAATATACATCGGGAAAAAACAGCCAATAATTTAACGGACGAAATAGAAATCATATGCTTGTACGTCTCAGAAATGTAGCAACACGAAGATTATTCATCAAATTGTATTTGAGGTAAAATATAATTAATATATTTTAAATGCGAAATTGTATCTAATTATTTGACGACAGTCAATTATTATTTTCTCCATTGCATTTTCTGTTTCGAGATATAGGTTTTTGTTAGCGCGAAGGTATTTTCCTCTATTTCCTTTAGTTTCACAACCTGCTCAACCCATGAGCAGGTTGTGAAACTTACTTAGATGAGAGAGTTCGTAACTCTCTCACCTAAATACATTTTTATATTAAACATTTGGACTTGGTCATATTAAATTATAATCTAAACGAACAATTGTATACCAAAATTCTATTGTAAGAAAAGTTTTGTTTAAAGAATCTCACTCTTCAATTAAATCCATTAATTTTTGGCTATGTTGTTATTATTATGACATGGTTGCTGCCTTGGTATTCAACGAGCCTTAATATTAATTTCTCTAACCTAATTTAGGTCAGAGAAATTAATTGCTATATTCTTTTGCATAATTTTACTTTAGCTTAATGGTAACCTTTATGCTAGTGATTGCTACAGAATCTGTTTACTATTAACTTATATTATTTGGCTAGTTCATTATATCTGGAATATCAGTGTTATCATTATTTTTTTTTGTTAACCACTCTTTTGCAAGTTCCTCTTGTTTGGCTCATGGGGTACAGATGCTTTTCTCTATGTAATAAAATTTTATTTTAAAACGTGGAAAATTATATCCAAGCCACATTTTAGGCTACACATCATCATAGGAAAAAAAAAAAAAAAAAAAACGTGCATTCTCGTTTTTTTTATGAGATCCAGTGTTTAATCAAATACTGAATCTCATCTGTGTTCGATTTTTCTATTTGATTATTTATTTTCAGGGCGTACCTACTAATGGACTGCATAAAAAGCTTTCAGTGTACTACATACTAGCCGCGGTCGAAGGTACCAATTTTTGACCTCTTCTAAGATTATTTTAAATAATCTTAAACAAATTTAATTTTCAAGTATCAAATGATATCGCAGGAAATGTTTTCGTGTTACTAATATAGCCTACATTTCGCACCTCATACTTTTAGTTTTATACTCACTTCTTATTTTTGAAAATAAATTTGAAGATTCTAGCTGCAGCTCGTCCATATTTCAATGCATTCGCAGAAATTTCCTTATATTAGAGAGAATATACATTAGAAAATCCGCTAAAGTAAAATGCAAGTCTTGTACTCATTTTCCTTGTCGAGTAAACAGAACGCATTGAGCACTTAAAGCATTCCAATCTCAAGTCCAGGAAAAGATAATATTCAAGGACTGAGAAGCTGCTCATCTTGAAGACGTAATTAAGCGTCTTAATGTGACGAAGACTTATCAAGAAATGGCAGCGAGACACTAAAATGAAACAATAATCAATATAGTTTCCTTCGAGATGCCAAACGTTACTTACATAGCAATGCTAAATAATTACGGTAGCTTACTGACCCGTTCTACTTAGGGGAAGATGACTATGCAGGCGATGATTTATCACTGACACGAAATTTTTAACCCAAAGCCCCTGGAGCGGTGAATATCATGTCGACACCAATCGAACGAACAGTCATTTTCTAAGCTGTGTGGACTTCCATCCACTTTGCTGTTCAAGACTGATGCGCTGTTCAATCAAGTGAGATTTCACGCAAGAAATGCTCGGAAGCGACGATGTAAGCGGGATGAAGTATAATTGTAATCCTAATTGAACGCTACAAAAGTATTTTGTGCTCAACTACCTTGTCTACAAGCAGATTACTTGGACAATTAAAACTCAGAAAGGCGTCTCCGTAGCCAGGTGGGAAGGAGCAGCAGTGCGTAGCACATGCTTCTTGATTAGACCGGGGTTCGAGCCCGTCACCACCAAATACGGAGGATGCAGAAAGGTCGGGGAATTACCGCCGCATATTCCCGGAGCAATATGGCCTTAGTTGCTAATGCTCCTAAATAACAAACAAACAAACAAAACTCAGAAACTTAAGCGTAAAATAATAAAATGTCATTCTTAAAATGGAAAGAATATTTTTTTTTTCGGGCAGACTGAGTACAGGAGACACTAACCGACAGCTGTGCATAATCCGAACTCTTCTGACATTAAACCTCTCGTGTTTGAGGTTTACATAAAAAAAAGTGATAATCAATAAGGAATTAAAAAATTAAAAGAAGAAAGAGGGAGAGGTAATGAGAAGATGGCCAGACTGCTGACGAGTTCTAATCGATATCCATATGAAGAACCGACTAGGGAATACAAAATCTTCTTAGGAGTAACAGATCCAGTGAGTAGCCATGAAGCTCACTTTCAGGCGGCACTGGAATTGCTGCCAAGATAGCCGGAGGCGGAATGTTTGGTTAAGTTCAAAGCGGAATTGGATGGTCACTTTTTGGTAATGGAAAATGAATAATTGAGGACTTTTCTTATTTTGACAGATAAACAAACATTCACTTCATTGCATCATTTACCCACTAATACTAAAAGGCGATGAAGGTTAAAAAAATACAAATAAAATTCCCTTCTTCATCTGCGACACTGCATCTGAAACTTACCGAAATTTCGGAAGTTAAAAAAGATTATCTGAAACTTTAAAATTGGGTTCTCTTTTGGAAAGAACGTTTTACTTTTATAGTTTACTAAAGCTACTGCCTGACAGGAGCCGACGTGCCTTGAGATGACTAGTTACCTCACCTTGTTATCAGACCACAGATAATCAGTTTGGAGCTGCGAACAACCACAGGAAAATCCATAAGTATTTCTACCACACATATAGAGAACTGCGTTCCAGTAAATTTTCACGGAAGAGCTGCGAGTCCATATGTCTCTGATAAAAAAAACAAATGCACGCCGTCAACTGATATTGTGAAAGTCATCGAACCACTAATCAATGGAGATCGGTCATGTAGAGCAATGAATCGCTACACACCCTTCTGATGGACGTTTTTCGCAAGGAGCATGCCTAGAGAACACTTATTATCCAAATGTGTTGTCTAAACTACGAAGTTAGAAGTGTCACGGACTCGGTGTGTTTCCCGTGGTGTGGATTAGACCAGTGATTTCGCTATATGGAACCATGAATGCTGTGTCTTACACTAATGTTCTGGACAAATGTGTACCCTACATTGTGGCAATTTTACGGACACGAAACTTACGCCTACCAACACGACAACGCTCCATATCACAAAGCAAGGATTCTTAAACGCGTGATTTAATGGTACGGGAAGAGAATAATATCCGATCACTGCAGTGGCCAGCACAGAGCACAACTTCAACATCAATGAACACCTTTGCAATCAAATGGAACGCCCTCTTCGTTAACAGAGCTCATGATTGCTTTAAAGGAAGAGCGGAACACGATATATAAGCTCTTTACCAGAAATCAACAGAAAGTGTTCCATAACGCATTGAATCAGTCATCGCAGCCAACGATGGGCAACGGGCTATTAATTTCACTGTTGTGGGTATTAGACAGATCAACGATTTAGACCATATTGTGTCATCGTGTAATTCAGTTATAACAGGCTTTTCAACGCGCATGTTATGCGAGTTGAAAAATCTGAAATAACTCAGGGAAGACTCTGCTCCCTCCACCTGAGATCGGCTAACTAAGAGCCTCCACTCAAGAGGACTCCGGAAATTCTAACAGTCAGACGGAAATTGAACCCACGTCTCTCAAAACGAGTGACACGTAGCGAAACTACTATGCTGCTACTGAGAACTTAATTTCGCTAAATAAATGTCTTTTCAAAACTACGTGTCCAATGACTTTTAGTATGATAACGTATGTTTGCGTATGACTAGTCACATGCCACGATTTGAATGCATTACTTTGGTAAAAAAAAAGTATTCTACTAATACAGCCTGAAAAATTAAATGCTCTGCAGTATATGTACTGTACTGTGTAGCAAACAGTATCTGAAACTGTTTGCAGAAGTGTGGAAATATGTGTACTACACATAGTCTGAGCAGATCCATTATAGGCTGTACAGAAAATACTCTTAAGTTATGTCATTTTCTTAAGTATAATGTTTACAATCAGATGAATATTTAACTTACTAATATTTTTATAAGAAACGAAGTTTAAAGGATGCAGAATGTGTATTTTCAACCTTTTTCAGATCAGCCTGCTTTAGTAACCAAGCTACAATTTTTAGAAAATTGCAAACTCTTATCCAGTTATTTTTATCATTTTTAATGATCTTACGTAGTGCTAGATCTAGTATGGCAAGGTCTGGAGCCTTAACCACTCGGCCACCCTGGCTAGCACCAGGGGTGGGATTTTATCATGTTCAGTTACTTTTTTGTGCAGAACATTACCTAGACCCCTAATGTTTCGTGCTTAAAACATATTCTACTTTTTTCCTTCTTCAATGGAACATTTTTCAATCTAGTCTTGAAAAATTAACTTCAATGAGTGCCGCCTATATTGTTTTGAAATTTCACCGAGGAAACTACGGTCATGGGGTGCAGTATTCTTAGAAATTGCACATTTTCTTGGCTGATGTGATCCACTTTGAAAGACTATTTTCTGAGTATGCAAATTGTCTCCCGAAACTAATTTGAATACGATGAATTAATGCCGTTTACCCATCCGCCCCACGGGCTATTCTGGGGTGCTTTGCATAGCGAGTTATCAGAGTGGTATAAAAATTTGATTGTGAGTTTTTTGTTAAAATTTGCTTTCTCGTTTTCTTGCTTTGTTAGATTATTTTGGTGCCAGAACCAGTTTAGCTAGCCCTACTTCCTCGTAGTCTGGGGTGGGCAGTCGGGGAGATTTCCTCAGGTGGCCAGACGTGCCATACTGATTGATTCTGGATTGAGGGAAAAATTGTTAAGCGCATTTCCGTGCCCTTGAGTTTTGCTCCTGTGACCACAACCCGTTAAACTAGGGTGTGGACGGCTTTTAACGACTACTGATAGATTACAAAAGTCTTTTAGTAAAATCATTCAGAAAAGCAGTGAACCAGGACTCTCGAACCTTGTATAAAGTGTAAATAGTTGTTTTTCTGTATTGAGATTCAACTTTTAATTGTATATAGTTTAGTTTTATTGTATACATGGAAGGTAGTGTAAGTGTCTCTAAACCTGAAGACTTTGAGTGAAGAAGAACTGGCTGTTGCAACATCTGATGGTACAGATGATGAAAGAGGAAATAATGGGAGAAATCTTAGCACAAGTTCAAGAGTTAGCAGAGATGGAAGTATTTTCTGGGCGTACCCTGTCAAAGACTCCTCCAAACCTTGGGTCCTCCTCTCTCTCTCACTTATCTTCAGCGAAATTCACAAGGTCTTAGTGATACCAAGAAGAGAAAGGCTATAGTGGGCAATAGTGCTGAGAAGAAGGATCAAAGAAGTGCAAAGAGAACAGGTTCTTATAAGAAAAGGAGAACTGATGCTAGTAAAGAAAGATCTAAGCATGGAGGCTTTGAGCATGTCAAAGAGGTAAGAGGTGGTCTGAGAGCTTACTTATATGATGTGCACAGCAAAGTTCTGACTGCTGCTAGGCAAACTATCTCCGATCTTTGGGATGTCTTAGAAACAAAGGCTATGGACGTCCATATGGAAAATTTGCTGTTAAAAGAAAAATTAGAAGGCAAGAGAAAGGAAAAAGAGAAAAGTTATGCCAGTATAATCCAAGAACCTTTAAAGGAGGCTAAGAAGCCACCAAAAGTTATGCTGATTACAGCGGCTAGTAAAAAGTTCAAGACAAGCAAGGATGTGAAACAAGAAGTCTTGAAAGAATTAAGACTGCTTTGAAAGGGGTGAGGGTAAAGAACATAAGAACAATTAGGAACTGCGGAATTTTGCTGGAAGCGGAGGGGAAGATGACATTAAGAAAATCAGAGGATGTCCTAGGATTCAGGAAACTGGACTGAAGTATGTGATTCCAAGAACTGTCCATCCTAGAATAGTGATATTCGACATTGAGAAGGAAACGCAGAAGGAAGAATTTTTAGATTAGATGTGGATAAAGAACTGTAAAGATCGTGGAGTGTCCAGAAAAGAGTTTAATGAAAATGTTGAAACTGTCTCGATAAAGAGTGTTAAAAATGGAAATGTGTCCAATTGGATTTTGGAAGTTAGATCAAGGCTATGGAATATAATAAGGCACAAAGAGAGGATATATGCCAATTGGATGGCATAAAAATATAAAGAAATATTCTCTGTGGCTCAGTGTTACAAATGCCTAGGATTTGGTCATGTATCTAAGGTACTGCACAAGAGATGCAGCATGTGGACATTGTGCCCAGATGGGGGGCACATATAAAGATTGCAGTAAAAAGGCTGAGAGACCGGTCTGCTCTAACTGTAAGAATAGGAGTAGGAAGTGTGATCACACGGCTACTCATAAGGATTGTCCTGAGTATAAAAGAGCTTTGGAATTGTATAAAAATAAATTATACTGAGAATTTAAGTGTATTACAGCTTAATGCACAAAGAGTAAAGGCTGTAGCTGCACAAATACACTTAGAAATGGAAAAGAAAGGTATTGATGTGAGTCTATTGCAGGAACCCTACGAAGTAGGAGGCAATGTACGTGGTTATCCAAGGAATTATAGAGTTCTGTCAGATGTTGATAGTCCGAAAGTTGCGATAGTAGTAGTGTGGAAACAGGACTTGGCGATTACCAAGATTTACAGCCTATCAAATGAAAATATAATTTGTGTCGAAGTTATCGGCGCTATAGGTAGAGTTTATTTTGTTTCCCTCTACTGTCAGCACTCTGACAGTATAAATCCATATATTAACTACTTGGAGAGAATACGAGATATACTTCAAGGTTGCCATATAATAATTGCGACTGACTCTTAATTCGAACTCCGTTCTTTGGGGCAGTAGGGAGTCTGATGATAGAGGTAAGATCCTTGAGGACTTCCTGTCTGCCTCAGGAATGGTTGTTGTCAATACTCCAGGCCATATTCCAGCATATAGTTCAGTATATGAGCAGTCCTACATTGATGTTACAATAAGTAACATGTCTATACTAGACAAGATACATGACTAGAAGGTTGTGAATCAACTGACCACAAGTGATCATAATGGTATTTTGTTTGGGCTGAGCTGCACTGAAAAAGTAAGGGAAGTAAAGGAAATAGATAGATTCTCTATGATAACTGCAAATTGGGTATGCTTTGATCAGGCTTTCAATGCAATAGTGAATGAAACTAATTGGGATTCACTTAGTGTTGAAGATTATGTTTATAAAAATCCAGGATGCTGTTTATAAAGCTTCGAGTTTAAGTATGAGAAAGAAAAAGATGAGATCAAGACCTGTAATGTGGTGGAATGGGGACTTGTAGTGAATAAAATTAGAACTGAGAGCAGCAAGAAAGAGATTTCAGGAGCGTTGGAGACACACAGATGATTGAATTCTATAAATCCATATATAAGAACTTGTGTCGACATTATGTAAGAGCCATAAATGTCTCAAAACAGACTTCTTGGAAGTCGCATGTTTCAGAAAAAGGTTCGAGAGATCACTGGAATTCTACTTTTAGGCTAATTACAGTAAAATATATTTTTAATTCCATAAATTTTACTGTGAGAAATAGAAATGTAAATACTTTGGGTTGGAGCGAGTCGATGAACGTGATCCTGGATGAATTGTTCCCAGATATAGATAACCAAGAACTAAGTCAGGAACAGAATGGCATGGTACAAGACAATGCTGTATACTGTTCCAATATACGTGAGCAAAATTTTACTTTGGAAGAAATACATAATTCTGTTGCGCGGGCTGTGAATGGCCGATCGCCTGAACCTGACTTAATTGGGGTTAAGATATTGAAGAGTGTTTCATATAAGGTTGGATTTATTAATGAAAATGTTTAATAAATGTCTGGAGATGGGTTCCTTCACTGAAGTGTGGAGAGTGGCCGTTTTGAAATTCATAATGAAAAGCCCTGATAGGCTTTCAAGTGAACCAGGTTCATATTGTCCCATAGCCTTGCCATCTGTGACAGTTAAGTCTTATGAACGGCTGTGCATCAGTCGGCTAATGATTAAATATGATGAGAATCATATGTCCTCTGGTAACCAGTTTGGTTATAAAAAGGAACGTCTACAGAGGATGCTATCTATCAGATGGTAACTTATGTGCAGGGTTATGAGGGGCATTATTTCCTTGGAATCTCTGTGGGTTTTCACGGCGCATTCGATATGCTTTGGTGGGAGGGAATCCTTTCTAGGATTAGAGTTACTGGTTGTTCAGATAATCTGTATTCAGTATTTAGAGAGTAATTTTCTAAGCGAAAGATTATTGTGAGAACTGGATATACAGAGATAAGGCGAGAAGTAACTCGAGGTTGTCCTCAGGGCTCAGTGATTGGCCCTCACGCTTGGACAATTGTGATGGATGACTTCCTGTGCAGAAATCAGGTTGGTGTGAACGTGGTGGCATATGATGATGACTTGCTAATACTGGTATAAGGGAATGCAAGGTGCAGCTAGAGGTACGTGCGTCTCAAGTAATGGAAGAATTGTTAGAATGGTCGAACTTATATAAATTACAGATCTCTAGAACAAAGACTGTACAATTGCTGCTGAGGGATGACTAAGTATGAATAGATGCCCAGTAGTGCGGGCATTTGATATGTCTGTCCAATATGTCACTGTCGTTAAGTTCCTTATGTTGTGCATAGGGGAGAGAATGAGCCTTGTAGAGCATATGAAGTATTTAAAGATGGTAAGAACTGATTGGGGGATAAAAGAAAGGGCTTTTAACCTTATTTATGGGTGTTTATTCGTCCCTATTATAACCTATTCTTCTGCGGTTTGGTTGCATAAAATAACGAACTCTGTTATTAATAAATACTTGCTCCAAGCGCAGAGGATCGCTCTCCTATGCACGACCCGTGCCTGCAGGACGATATCGACGGATGCCTTACAGGTATTGACAGGACGATTACCGGCTGACTTAGACTATTTTGTATTGTACCAAGAATATCAGGAAGACGGTGCTGAATATAGTTTCCTGTCCAGATCCTGAAAAAGTATATACAAGGCTAGATCTCAAAGAAGAGAAAGTGAGAATAAAATGTGAATTAACGGCTGTATGGCAACAAAGGTGGGACTTCAGCGAGAAAGGCTGAGTTACACATATGTACTTACCAAGGGTAGATATACTGAATGTAAATAAATATCTCTGACAGCAATTTGGACTATGTGCTGCATTTCTAATTACAGGACACGGACTGGCAAAAAGATTTTATGAGTTGGGACTTGCAGAAAATGACTTATGTTCTTGTAGTCAACAGGAAACTAGTGCACAGATATGTTGCACTCTCATTGGAAGTTTGTTTGGGTGGACTTGAACAAGGAAATCTTTGGATCATGTTCGTGGATGGAGGCTTGTTTGGATATTTTAATACGTTTGTGAGTTCAGTTTTTAAACGGAGAGCAAAGACTAAGGCTAGATAGTAGCACCCACCTCCCCGTGGCTGTGGATGGTAACATGGTCCATTAGAATAAGTGGGACAACGTTTGCTAATACTATATTCTTCTTGGCTATGGCTAAGAGATATAGTGCTCTCCTTTTGAGTGGTGTTGAGTTTTGAATGTTAAAATAGTTTGATGTTTAAAATAAAATGTTTTAGTTACAGCAAGGTATAAATTACTGAAGTAGCATTATCCACAAATAAGCTTCGGCTTAGAAGGTGGAGGTGCTGAAGGCATTATGAATGAATACCCATTCGCCTTTGAGCTGATTATTCTTTTTCTTCATTCAACAGTTTTTTTTTTTAAATCTTCTATTCACACCACCGAAATCATTCTTGTAGGAATTAAATCCTTTATCCCTCATCTCACTCTATATACTTGTACAAAAGGAACAAGGGTTAATACTTCTGTTAGAAATACTATGATAACAGAAATATGACACACATACCAATTATCTTGCATAAAAAATCTACAGCTTCATTTCCTGTGAATACAATAGTTACTAATACAAAAAGGACAGAATTCATGGAATACATGGTTCCTGGGCCACGCGACACTGTCATCCCTCTCGCTAATTAACGAACCCACCGCTTGGCAGGTATATAGGGCGAAAGAACATCGGCAATGGACCTTGGATGGTTGGAGACGGGTCTCCTGGTCCGATGAGTTCGGTTTCCAATTATTTCGAGTGGGTGGGAGGGTGTATCCGGCGGAAACCGCACGAAGCTATGAAACCGCCATGTCAACAAGGAACTGTTAAAGGTGGACAGTCGGTAATGGTCTGGGGCGTGCTCAACTGGCACACGTTGGGGCCTCTGGTACGTCTAGATGCATCTTTGAACGGTCCAGGTTACGTTTCCACCCTTGCAGATCATCTACATGCATCCCTTCATGGTCATCATGCACCCATAGGGCAATGGACCCTTCTAGCAGGACAATGCGCCTCCCTACAGAGCCATGGTGACTAGAACATGGTTCGAAGAGCAATCCACAGATTTTACCACCATGGAATGGCCTTCCCGTTCAACGGACATGAACCCTGTGAAGTATCTTTGGGATACTGTGGAAAGGTCCGTTCGAGCTTTGGGTTCTCCACCCAGTAATGCGACGGAATTATGGACAGCGGTGCAGCAAGCATGGATGAAAATACCTGTGGAATGCTTTTGTGAACTAGTGGACTCATTGCCTCGCCGTGTGACTGCCCTTATCTGGGCGAAGGTGGGCCTACCCGTTAATAGATAGGTATCCCATGATTTCTGTCCACTCAGTGTAAATTATAACAAGTCAAATACAAAGTTAGTTGACTTCACAAAGTCTATGAACAGGAAACTTATCCCTTGTTCAAATGGTAGTCAGTATTTCTGATCCTTTGCTACAATCAATTAACTGATTCCCATATCATCTGTACATCAGGCATTCCCCATTTCTAAATGCCAATATACGTAGCCACAATAATGCGGTCATGACTGTATCCTCTCGCATTCATTGAATGCTGCAGGCTAAGGCCTGCGCCATAGAAGATTTTCTTTACTGATAACAAGCCCTTAGGGGTTTGTTATCAGTTTGTTATCAGACGAATGATGACCCTTAGGGGTCATCATTCGTCTCACAATCGTTTTGAAAATCAGAGTGCATACCGAAACACCAAAAACGCAGATAAAAATTCCCATACCTTTCTCAATAGAAATCTACCACATATTAATGACTTCCGGGTCAATTTAAACACTGGTTCACAAAACGACCCCAATCCATCAGATAATGTAAAGAACTTATCATCTGTTACGCTAACTTCTCAGCAAATAGCCCTATTAAATAAAGGTTTAAATTATAATTTACCGCCGAGATTCCCCCCCCCCCAAGAAACAAATGATTATTGATCTTGAATTCGCTCTTAGAGATTTGCCTCAAAAAAACGTATTAATCCAACAGACTAATCGAATCATAAACCAAACTACCCCCTCAATATCAAAACGACATAGAGAAGAAGCAAAAGCTTTACACACACTTAGAGAAAACCGAGATATCATTATTCAAAAGGCCGACAAAGGCGATACAGTAGTTATTCTCAATAAAGGAGACTATATAAATAAATTATACGCATCATTTCAGACACAATGACATAGGAAGAGGTTGCACCATCAGAGTTCAACAGCTTAGTTAACAAATATAACAAAATGCTCACCACCAAAGGAAAGATGACCACATCACTATGGCCCAACTTAAACAAATTAAAGCCCGCACATACAATATCCCAACCTTATTCGGCCAAGTAAAAAACAGGATACCCAATTCGTCCAATCGTGTCATATAAGAATTCAGCTTTTGCTTCCTTAGCCATGTTCATCTACCCAATTCTAAAACCACTCCGAGAACTCCTAACATATAACATAAAAAACTACGATGCTTTATTCATGAACCTCAAAGATCTCCATATCAAGGAGAATATGAAGTTATATTCACTGGATGTGACTTCACTATACACTAATGTAAATGTACCTTACGCCTTAGACATAGTCTGGGCCTACTTAAACGATGATAACATAAAAATTAATAACACCAGACTCCCCAAAGACAGAATATTCGAACTAACAAAACTATTAGTAAATGCAAATTACATTCTCTTTCAAGAAAAAATATACAGACAGATTTTCGGCCTTCAAATGGGCCTAAACATCAGTGGACTCATAGTCGAACTATACTTAGACAAATTAGAAAAGATCCATCTTGATCCATTTATACCACAGATCACATATTACGGAAGATATCTGGATGACATCCTAATTATCACAGATCATTTGACCATAAACAATATTCTTCAGGTTTTTAATAACATCCATCAGAGATTAAAATTTGAATTAGAAATTGAAGCAGAAACCCACTCAATAAACTTCCTTAATTTTACCATACACAGATTAGGACAAAAACTAAATTTCAGCATATATAGAAAACCCACTAATAAGGGGCTGCTTTTGCATTTCCACAGTTATCAGCCCCAACCATACAAAAAATCGGTCATGCTGAACCAATTTCTTAACGCCTTTAAATATTCTTCCACCCAAATTTCTCTAACCACTGAAATAAATGAATTAACTACAAGATTCTCAAATAGGGGTTACCCGCTAACCTTTATTTTTATTTATATAAACAAAGTCAAAACAATAGCCTGTGATAAAATAAACAACAACAACCTCGCAACAAACATTGCACAAAAATCTGACAAGACCAAAATACATTTCATCACCATTCCATATGTCGAGTACTGGTACAATAAACTTAATCAAATATGCAAGGGAACCGACATGAAAATCATAGCAAAACCCATGAACAAATTATACACATTCATCAGAAATCGACCTTCAAACACCACATTCCAATCACAGTATGACCTCGTATACAGCATCCCATGCAAAAATTGCGACGCTGTTTATGTAGGATCTACCATGGGAGTGGCACAGCTTCGAGCAAAACAACACGAAGCTTCTGTGCGGGTCGTTCAAATGCATCGGAACTTTCGTTCCACGCAATAAATGAACGACATTCATTCAGCTTTAATGAAACAAAAATTATAAATATTCAACACAACTATCACAAACTACTTATTGCAGAAACCTTAGAGATGAACCTACATGAAACTTCAATCAATATCCGTAGGCCATTCCTATTGTCCGACGATTGGTCACTTTTACGCATGCGTGAAGAACAAACACTACAACATAAGACAAAAGTTTCGGATTAATTGTGAGTTGCTCCGTTCCTGTGAACATGACGCCCGAAAAGTTCTAGTCAGACTTAAGGAATGTAGAAAATAATCCCCCCCCCATCTAATTTCATTAGACCCCTAAATTTAACTCTAAAGTCCAGCTATAGGACCAAAAGAAATAATCAGTCCATATTTATTAAACAGTTTAGTCCCCAAAAACCTAATTTTATGCCAATCCAAGTTAATGGTTTCCATGCTGCCAGAAGTATGGTGTTTGTAGACAGCAGTGATGAGCGCTCATTGTTGAGACCGCACGGTCTGAACACTACGGTTCTGACAGTGGGGAAGATGTCCCACCTGCTTTACAAAATAGATATCGCCATCCTCAAGAATTATTAGCGAGTTGGACTAGGAGAGTTGGAAAAGAAGCTTCCTATATCTAAAATAAAGGTAATCCCTGTTGATTTATAATTTACTGATAACAAACAGAACGTCAACTAAAAACATGCATCTAAACGCAGCACGTAGTAAAATAGCTATTGTTACCCCAACATTGATTATGCTGTGCTTTTACATACTTTTTTTCAAAGAAAAAGTATTTAAATGAATTTACATTTTCCTTATTGGCCACGATTTTCTTTTGAAAACAGGGATTTGTATTCTCAACTGATGAACGAGGGTGGGAAGGGAAAAAAAACTTTTCCAAGCAGGGTGTCATCAAAAACTTATTATGCCCTCTACAATCAATTATTTCATTAATCCATCAGAAATTGTCTTCGTCTCTCTCCGCGTGGAAGCAAAGCTTAACTCAATAAGTGAAGCATGAATATCTCCCTTACATTCTTTATAGAAAAACAGAAAAAAAAACGGTCTTATTTTTAAAGGCAATAACCACGCATCCTTGAGAACCCTATTGAACAGAATCGCTATAGTTAATACAAATCTATAAATGAGCTTTTTAATGTGTCAAACTTTACCTTCTGAAGAGAAAAAGAGAAAGAAATCCTAAAATATCTTTACTGTTACATAATTTAAAACAAAGTACGCTTACAACTGGGAACTTCTAATTCAGTGATTTAAGGATAAAAACGAATTTCTGAACTTTTATTTCCACTTTGTACGATGCCATTAATAATTAAAAAGTTATTCTCACTTTTATTTTTAGCGGACATCATTTTTCCTTTGACACCATTTCATAAAATAAACTTTACTTTCTACTATAGGTACCAATTCAAATACTTCAAGTAAATCTTCAGAAAAGGCAATTTTTTTTCTCATAAAAATACAAATTTGTAGATCCATTTTTCTCGCTCTTCGGTAGCATTTACAAACTCAATAATCAGCCAAACAATTATCTTAACTGGTTTCTCTCTCCTATATAGCACAGAAAGCGTAAGTCTCAACATTCAATCTCCTTTCTTTCTTTCTTCAAGAACATCGAGGTGTCAGTAGACATTCACACAGCCGACATCCTGTTACACAATGGCGCCTGTGCTGTTATTCCACCCAGGTGTGGTCCACAATAGAGTCCCTGTTCCAATTCAAGCTTACGAACAAATCGATGACGGCTGACAAAGACATGGGACAAGAGTACGGGCTCCAAGGATGTCTTCGTGGCCTCCTCTTCTAACTCCCTACACGGCATCTTGACAGCCTCCATTAATTTATATTTGTTTGCCGAAGTCAAAACTTCTCCTAGAAACCATGAATCTGCTTCTCTCTTTCTTTTCGTGCGAGTCATGCCAGGGAGAAAGAGAAACAGATTTTGTAAGTTTGACAGTTTCATTGAGCTGAATGGTTCCTTAAATATAACATGACACAAAGTCTTCCCGCATAAATAACCGGCGAAACGACGTTTCGTTTCCACACCACAATGTTGCGGGTTTAAATTAATAAGAAAGCCTATTGCAAATTGGTTGATGTGGGCATTAATCACATTTGCAAACAGTGATAACACATGTAGCTTCACAATTTGTTCTTTATACGCAAAGTTGCAAATAGCGCATTAACGTTCAGAAAATCTTCTCTCAGTGACAGCTAATACGATTATCACTTAAATCGAACAAAAAATAATAATTTGGATCATTTTGTGTATTAAAGCACATAACGGAGTCGGTGCGAGATGTCAGAAGGCTAGGTTAATTACTGCTACTTAGTCACTGTTTGTGACTAAGTAGCAGTACATTCTTTATAGAGTTTAGTAAACAGTCACTGTGTGATTAGTGGTTGTTCACTAGTTTAGTGAACCACAACCACTAATCACAGTTAATAAAATTCGTTATTTCTTCCAGTGCATTGTAAAATACACAAATTTCTCCGTTTTAGATTATTAAATCTAAACCAACGTTTCTCCAACTAAATAATCTTTATTCCCGCATCACGGAAAATTGCCAGGAGTTCACAAAGTTCATACACAAAAAATGCTACAGGGAGAAAAATAGCGTATAAGAAAAAAGAAAATAATATATGCTGTAATGGAAGGTACACCATAATGAATTTAGTACGGAGGGAAGACTTAACAGTCGCATGGAGCATTGCAACAGATGTAGGTAGTTCACCTCGAGATTATGGCGAGTGTCCATAGGAGGTGCTGAAACCAGATGCAAAGCGGCGAGTATTGAATGGCTCAGTCCACACAGTTATGAAGACAAGTCAGCAGAGGAGCTTGCCGTGAGAAGCACATGGCAACTGTGGTCTGCTGACACCTGGGAGTTTGGCTGGGAGAGATGCTTCGGGGGGGGGGTTTAGCGAATAATGTCTGAAATGCATAATCAATATTTAAAAAATGAAAATTTAGAACAAAAAATTATACTGTTAAGCGTGGGGGTTTGCGAAAACATTTTTAAACTAAAAGGGAGTCCGCGAACAGGTTTTCAAGCTAAAAGATTTTTCCGCGAATAATCTTTAAAGCTAAAAAGAGGTCCGTATTAACTAAAGTTTGAAATTTTCTGGTGTAGAATATATGCCAAGAATATATGAAAATATATACAGTTATCGTATCTGCCAATTTCGTGGGTACTTTGTGGCCAGTTTGAATGTTTTGCAGGATGAAAAACCATATTCCTAGCGGGAAGGAAAAAAAGAGCGCAATCCTCACCTGAGACCACGCTGCAAAAAAAGCCCATAAACGTTCTTCTCATTTTGGAAGTATTACTCAACTTCGGTCGGCAACAGTAATCTTATGCCGACCGGGCTAGCCGAGTGGGTAAAGTACCTGCCCGGCAACCCAAAGGTCGCGGATTCGATTCCCGCCTCGGGCTTGGATCAAAGTACTGCAAAAACCTTGGGAGGTGCAATATGGCCACAGAAGCCGATGCGCCAATAACTACCAAATCAAAAAAAAAAAAAAAAAAAAAAAGTAATCTTATGCAATAAGTAGTATAAATAAACAGAAAAGCTTTAAGTTTTGCTGGTCAATCTGTTGATTAATCTGCATCCTTATTAAAAAACCCAAAGGACTTAAGCCAACAATCAATGGTTGGTTTGTTTGTTTGTTATTTGGTTTTTAGGAGCATTAGCAACTAAGGCCATATTGCTCCGGGAATATGCAGTGGTCATTCCCTGACCTTTCCGCATCCTCCGTATTTGGTGGTCATTCCCTGACCTTTCCGCATCCTCCGTATTTGGTGGTCACGGGCTCGAACCACGGTCTAATCAAGAAGCGTGTGCTACGCCCTGCTGCTCCTGCCCACCTGGCTACGGAGGCGCCTTCAATGGTTGGAAACCATCTTCTCCATATTGCGAAGTAGGTATATGAGATAACGCACGCACTGCAACGAAATGTGAAAATAATAATAGCAACCAAATCTCTTCGCAAATTCAAGATGCGTAAGCCTCTAGTAATAATATTCCAGGAATGGTAAAGTAATAACAAGAAGTACACTCTTCTTATGCAATTAGTCACACCATAAAAAATATGACGGCAATCACCTGTGAACCCATTATGTGAAGACTGATGATGTTCTGACGCAGAAATATCACAGAACAATTTTCGTATCTGGCCGCCTGTGACAAGAGGGTGTTTGAAGAGACGAAGGTGAAGAGTTTCGCGTAATGGCTTGTTGAGAGCACAGCTGTGGCAAGAAGTAGTAGTTCTGAGTGAAATCTATCATTGTCACACTTATCGCAATAAGTACAGGCAGCTGGAGACATAACGATACTCCAAGTCGTGTTTCTCTGCCAACGTCATTACTGTGTACTCTTCAAACTAGCAAGCAGACAGAGACACACACACGGACCCTATTATCTCTTTCATTGTCCTTCCAAAGCAGCAGCAATTATTTCTGCCGTGTTTTCACGTGAAAATCTTCGATGGAATGTGCAGTGCAATCCACATAAAGTCCTTTCTTGGTATAGTGAGTTCGTGCCCCTTTGGATGCTTATTATTAGATGTTCCGGTGCTTTCCATACGCAGCATGAAATAATCAGCGTGTTGATCTAATAAACCTGTCCGATACGGAGAACGTTATAACTTCAGTAAAAACTTTTCCGATTTTAATGACACCGCTTGCAAATACTTGCATTGTGAGATAAGAAGATCTAAGTTATTGAAAATAGTCCAAGCCTTTGTAGTTATGTGTAAGGTGATGCAGTAACTATTTTCAATACATAATGCATAGAATCTCGAGAGGACACAAAATTAATTTATATAGTTGCCTGATCGTGTCTTGACGCTTTCAGAAAACTAATTATCACAGTTTCAAGTAAATATCCACAAATACACTGTAAGGCATTAAATTTTTGGGCGGTTATCGCAGAAAAGAAAAAAGATCTTATCCAAATTAGAAGCGAGGCCAAACTTCGGTCTGTGACTGAGACTTCAAGGTCCTGTTCACCTAGCGCAGAATAGTAGTGGCCATTAGCACTTTTTCTTTCCGAGGAGACAAACCGCAGTTTTATTACGCACATATTTTACTGTTTCATTTCCCAGAACAAGAAAAATGAAGGAACAATATTTTCTGTATAATTTTCCCCACGTCCAGCTTACTGAATATTCATGGTATAAATACTTCTCTCTTTTCAAAATAATAAAAGAGTAAATCCATGAACAACTGGAGCATTAGTGATATTTACCTATTTTGTATAATCTAGAACAGATTTTAAAAATTCAGTTCCTTATACATCATTACATTTGTCAAATGTAACAAATACGATGCACCCCTACCAGACAATTCATTATCAGATCAAATGATTTTAAAAAATTGTAATTTTGTGGAAGGATTCTATTGAGGGATGGCTACAAGAGGTACTTTTTCATCGAGATTTTTGCTGTTCTGCCATTTACGACAGGTTTCAATGAATCGAGGAATTTGGCTGCACTGTTTTACTGCATGTAATACAAATACCGCTGGAAACTACAAATATTCTCACATCTACTGGCATATGCCGATGATTTAAAGTTATTTATAATCTCCAGAGCCAATGATGATAGCTGCAAAGTTAGCCATGATGCGAATTTACAGATTTGTGAAACCATCAAGTATCTGAAATATTTCAATCTGACTATAAATGCAAGAAAATCTGCTCAAATTACTTATTCCCTTCAGAAAAAACCCAAATCATAGAAATAAAAATTGCAGATGTCCCAATCCCAAATGTCTATGCTCACAAAGACCTTGGCGTTGTTTTTGATAAAAATCTCTCCTTTAATGTCCACTATTTATATTTTGGTAAAAAAATTCAAAAAAAAGTTTAGTCAAACAAGAAACAACAGCGATTCAAGACAACAAAAACAGTCATTAAGCCTATTCAAAGATGCGTCTTTCCCATTCTGTCTTATGTTTTCGAAATCTGGTCTGGTACTCCTCAAGTACCAGACCAGAAATTCCTTACCCTAGAATATTGGGTTCTTGGATGGCTCAATAGTAAGCTTCGTTTTCTCCATACAATATCCAGGCAACAGCTTTATGAAAACTTAAAAAAAAGCCTCTGCAACAGATGATCAACGGGGTCTGGAGTCATGCCTCTTGCAAAGATAATTACTTCTGCATGCGATTCACCAAACTTAGCCAATATAATAGCTATTCCCAACAGAGAAAATTCAAGAAACCATCAATTCAAATCTGACCTCTCCAGACTCAAACAAATGGACAATGTTCTCCAATACATTCCTTCGCCTCATAAATCATCGCAACATTGATTGCAAAAGGTTACTCAACTCTGAATCTTACAGGAGTCAGATAATCGATAAAATGAAGATAAATAAAAACAGCAGCCTGCCTTCAACTCAGTAACTGCAACTGGAAGCCAAACGTTCTGTTCTGCATTTTTTTATTAATTCATAAGTATAATTCCAATGTATATATTAAGTGCAATAGCATCATTAATACACAGCCATTTCTGAATAAACAGAATATTTGTAAGGCGGCATCGTTTTAAGTTATATCTCATATTGTGAATACCTTCACAACGAGTTGCCATGATATGCATCTTAGTATAATTCCTATTCATTGTTAATGTTTATATGAAATGTGCTATGACTCGATTATTTCGTTTTAGTTCCTTTGTACCGTATTATCTGCCCCTAGCAATGTGCTGTCACGGGCTTGCTGCATTTGCAATAAATGAATATTTATTTATTTAAATTTAATATCAGATCACTGATACCTTTTCTTTCCGCACAAGGAATTTCTATATTAGCTACAATTTTAATTCTAGCACTGACTTTTAATTTGTCTACTCCTTTTGTATAAAATGTTGTAATACCAGAAGTTCTGGCCTTCCACTCAAATCTCTTTTGTCTGCATATACAGCGGGTAGTCACACACCTGGAAAAAAAATGGCATTTTTCTTATTCTGTTTTAAAGTTGGATAAATGAAGAAAAGATCAGGAGGGGGGGAATGTCGGCCAATACGATATCCAGTCTGTCGTTGTGGAAGTTGATAACTTAAATAAATTCAAGGAGGGACTGGACAAACTTTTAGAGGGAATGGTTGTGTGAATTTTTTTTTTTTTTTGGCTGATGCTACATGAGCTCATACGCTTGCTTTCTTGCACCACATGTCTCTATTACTATATATATCCACTTTCTTAGAAAGAATTGAGTGACGTCTCTCGTCATTGCCTACATCATATTTGAAATAAACAGATAAAAGGTGTGAGAAAATCTTAAATTGCAATACCCGAGAAGAGATCCAGAGTCCTTGAAAGTTACTTTCACAAATCATTCTGGCTGACAAACTTTCTATCTTCACTACTTTAATAACCTCTATTGGAGACATGGAACTCCACTTCTGTTTATAAACCGTTCACGCGTGCCAATTGGAAACACTCTAGATTATCGCCCGTCCAAATTACGCAGTCAACACGTGTACGTTCCGGCAATGGCCTTTCGTAATGAACTCTGCCTGTCAAATATTTAAATAGTTGGAATCTCCACCAAATTGCTTTTGCCAGCACGCGTGCAACTAAAATTCAAAGTCGCGTAGCTTAGCAACGAATTGTGACTCATGTGTCTGTTCAGGCTTAGTACTTCTGTAAACGCCGATTTCACTTTCTAAGTACAAACAGCTATTTACATGGGGGGGAGCACAGGGGGATGATTGCTCTTTTCTGAAGTAATGAAGTACCGTTACCACAAAATGTCTCTCTTTTTTGCGGTGAATAATGCAATTAGACATAAAAGTATTTCACTTGTGAAAGAATACGCTTTCTACAACAATTTTAATTTAGAAGTCAAAATAAAAACGCTTTGTAGGCAGGTAAGGGATCCTTATTAAGTATGAAGAACACATCATCATTCGCTGTTGACTCCAGATTTACTTCAAAGACTAACAAAATCATTTGTTTTTCCATAATACTATGCAATAAATGAAAGTACAAGGTGATTCAAAATTCGCGCAACCCAAAATTAAGGTTAATTTCTCTCACGTTGGTAACATGCACAATTCTTAAAACACCATAGCGGCATCACAACAGAGCTCAAATGATGAACATACTGTGTTGGAACAGCACCAGGTCGTTGGGAACACCCGATCCGGGCTTCCGTCTTCCACCAAAAGGAAGAACAAAAAAAGGCATTGCGACAAAATTTGAACGGGAAACCCGTTCGCAAACTGAAGCGAAGGAAATGCCAGATGGTACCGCCACACAATGTGATATCGCGTAACAAAAACAAAAGGAGCCAACCCTGGATCCCACACTACCAGAGGGTAGTGTGCTAGATAAAACCCTGAAACTGAGGACTGCCTTGGAAGATCTATTCAAAGCTCAATCTAACAGGGGTAACTACAGGCCTCAGGGCACAGATCGTGAACATCTGGACAAAGCTTGAAACCATTCTCCTTCAAACAGATCGGGAAAGGGAGATAGCAAAAATGAAACTGGAGTCATACGAACAATGTGGAGCTAAACAAATGCAACAGCGCATTGCCACATATGATAATACGCTGAGGATCACACCAGAGATTCAATCAAAAGCTCCCACTCCTTCAAACAAGAGAACCCTGCTGCCACGTCCACACCTGATCATCCTGAAGCCGATTTCCCAGGAGATGTTATTGTTGTTATTTTGGTTTTTAGGAGCATTGGCAACTAAGGCCATATTGCTCCGGGGATATGCGGTGGTCATTCCCTGACCTTTCCGCATCCTAAGTATTTGGAGGTCATGGGCTCGAACCTCTGTCTAATCAAGAAGCATGTGCTACGCACTGCTGCTCCTACCCACCTGGCTACTGAGGCGCCTTTTTCCCGGGAGACCCACTGCACGAGCGAAGAAATAAAAAACTCGGTCATTACTAATCTGAGTGAGGAATCCAAAACGACCAAAATTAAATCAACACGGAAGACACAGAACGTCGGCGTGATAATAGAAACGAAGACACAAGAGGAGACAGACAATATTGTCAAAAACTCCAAAATCCCAACCCTCGGACTCCATGCAGAGGCGACAAGGAGGAAAGAGCCATGTATAGTCATTTATACGGGCAGGGACCTCTCTGCAGCGAATCTACAGGAAGAACTTTATTGCAGAAACCTGCAGCAAGAACTCCCATATCAGGAACCAGATAAACACATCACTCCAAAATACCAAACAAGGACAGGACTGGAACCGCCATAAACTGGGTAGTTGAACTCTCCCCAGTGGTCTGGAAAATTCTTAGCCATCAACAAAGAGTCTACATAAACTGAGGGAACCACCAATTCAAGGAACACGTGGCTGTTCCCAAATATTCCATGTTTTGTCGCTACGGCCACACAACATACACATGCGCACAGAAGCAGCCAGCCTGCGGCCACTGTACAGAAAACGGACATCACTACACCACCTGTCCGAACAAGTCAGTGTCCCCGCCCTACACAAACTGCAAAGCCCAGAAAATGCCAGCCAACGACTCGATCCGCGACAACACATGTCAGGTGTATCTAAAAGCAAAGAGTGCCCTCCAATCACGGATCGACTATGGGGAGTAACCGCAAAAATTAACAACAACATCGTAAAATTTGCAAAACATAACGCCCAGAGAGCTCCCGCAGTTGCGGCACAACTTAGAAAAAAGGCGGAAGAGGAAAACCTGGAACTCCTTATCCAGGAGCCTTACAAACACCAGAAAGAAGTGAAAGGATACCCGCTAACCTACAATGTGGTGCAGGTGGAGGGTGATATACCCCCTGGACGGCTGTTGTCCGAAACCCGGATTTCACTGTCACAAAAATCTCTGATCTCTGCACCAGCTGGGCAGCATGCGCCCACATTACCACACTTCTGGGAGAGTTCTATGCAATCTCGCTCTGCAGCAGACCAGGAATTGATATCATAGTCATCAGATACCTGGAAAACATCCTCATACAACTCCCAAATGCCAGACTCATCATCAGTGCTGACGTGAATTGTAGGTAATCAGCCTGGCACAGCGAAACACCAGACAGGCGTGGCACTAATAATGGTCAAAGCCTAGAAGATTTCCTTTTCAACAGCAGCCTCACGATTCTCAGTAGACCAAATAATCTACTAACCTACTCGAGCACTGTGTGGGAGGCGATGATCGATGTGAGCCTCGCTCGCAAACCGCTCGATTGCAGGACACCTTTCCTCCTGGACGGTAAAAGGCGACTGGACAACATCTGATCACAGGGTGATCACCTTTCAATTGCATCGCTCTCTCAATGTCCAACTAACAGCAAGACAGACTCATCACAGATTCGCAGTCGAAAAGGCTGAATAGAACCTCTTCTGGGAAACCCTGAATAAGACAGCCCAGAACTTTAATCCCTCAGACCTGACTCCCAGAACTTTAATCCCTCACACCAACGTGCAATCGTTTAAAATAATTACGGATGCTGCAAATGCTGTTATCAAGAGAAGAAAACCGACTCCCGGAGCGGTCCCCTGATGGTCCCCACAGCTCCAAGCACTAAGGCATGAAGTCAACAGCTGCCGAAAACGCTACGAGCGTGCTCGTCGCCAGAGGTGGAGATAGAAGCCCTGAGGCAACAGGGAAAAAAGAAACGAATACACAGCTCAAATCAAAACTAGAAAGAAGCTTTCCTGGGAACACCTGGTCTCAACGGTTGGGACCCCCTGGGGGGGGTTTACAAAATAGCCACCAACAAACTCCCGAGCGGGTTTGATTTGGATTTAATTGGCGCATTAGCAACTAAGGCTATAATGCGCCAAATCCAGGTCATATATAAAAAGTTAAAAGCCTTCACACTCTTCACTCAGGAGCTCTTTTCAAGACAAAAAACTTTTCACGACCATAGAACCACAGACTGAAACCTCGTAAAGCTATCGGCATGGCTTCTCAGCAAGTCTACAAGCCCACAACGATCAGTCCAAATCCTCCAAACCGCGACTCTTAAGAGACAATACACTACAAGAACCAGAGGAGAGAATAAGAAAAGAAATGGAAAAGAAAGGAAAAGGGAAAGAATAAAGTACAAGGAAAGAAGTAAGAGAGAAATGCTTTGAAGGAAAAAAGAAAAACATTGACTGCGACAACCAAACCTGGACGGGATTCTGTCCCATGCCTCAACATCCTGGTGGAGCTTAATTTGCCTCAACATCCTGGTAGTGTCCACCTGCACTAGCTATCCACGATCCCACAGCACCTTGCTGCCAACACGCTCAAACCATTCAAGGCTTTATAGAGGTGTATAAAGCGTTGAATGGTTTCAGCATACTCAATGCCGAGGATTCTTCCTCTTGCTCAGAATAATCACCTGAGAGGGCATAAATTCAAATTGAGGAAAGACAGATATAGGATAGATGTGTGGAAATTTGCCTTAACCAGCGGGTAGTTGGTTGGTGGAACAGACTTCCATCCTTTGTTGTGGAAGTTGATAGCCTAAATAAATTTAAGGCTCAGCTGGACAGGTATTTCGAATGAACGGAGGGGTGAAATGAGAGTGGTTTTTTTTTTTTTTTTTTGGCTGATGCTGCATAAGCTTGTTTTCTTGCATCATATGCCTCTACTAATGCTAATGCTAACACGCCACCTGGCGATCTGGACATTCCATTTATTTATTAATTACACACAATATATCGTCTCAAGATTATGTACATCAAAGTATATACATGATTTATATACAATATATATTTACCTATAATTAGATGCTCTGTACATATCATTAAACACTCGTGTATGTGTGTATTCTTTAATCAGGGTAGCTCCCAGGCATAAGCCCAACTCTACCTTGAGAACTTGTGAATATGTAGTCTTTACAAAGCAGGCCTGGAAAAGTATGTTGAATTACCTGGATCTGATTTTATTGTAGCGCAATTCGCGCATGAAATCCCGTACCCACTAGAGGTAGTGCAATACCAGTGAGTGCCAGCAATCCCACTCTCCGGGTTGCCCATACCAGGGAGCCAGCAGGAAAAAAAAAAAAAAAAAAACTAATAATGAATAGTCTGGATGGCACAATCTAGAAGCTAAAGCAGAACTTGCCGTCACGTATGTCGACCTGGAAGCTGTCTTCGACTCAATCAGCATTCCCTCCCTCGTTCACCTCCTATAAAATTACTTCCATATAAAAGGTGACATGTTGCGGTTTATCACAACCCTGCTTTCTGACAGAATCATCCTTCTTACAGCGGATCAAGATATAATCTCAAGAAGAATCACTGCGGGAGTTCCCCAAGGCAGAGTCCTCTCCGGAGCATTATTTCCTGCAGTCATTATACCGTTTGTGCAGAGATCCAAACTGCCCGGTCTATATCAAAGCAAAGGGTCAATACCAAAAGAGAACCGACTATGGAGACAAACAATAAGAAATATAATACATCCAAAATAGAGATCATCCAACAAAATGCGCAAAGAGCCAGAGCAGTGGCAGAACAGCTAAGGATAAAAGCTGACGAAATCAATGCAGACATTCTCATACTCTAGGAGCCGTACACCCACTCTAAACGGGTGTGTGGATACCCAATCACATATAAGATAGTACACAAAGAGGAAGATATCCCTTGGGCGGCCGTAGTGGTACGCAACCCAGACTACACAGTCACGAAAGTTAAACAACTATGCTCGTCATGGGCAGCTTGTGCCCACGTATTGACGCCGCTAGGCCAGTTCTACATAATAGCACTGTACTGTAGACCGGGGGAGGACATTACCCCAGATACACAATACCTTCAAGCTTTGGTGGACATGCTCCGGGAACAGAAAATAATCATAGGGGGAGATGTCAATTGCCGATCCCCCATCTGGCACAGCCTGACTCCGGACAGAAGCGGAACTCGGAACGGACAAATACTAGACGAATACCTTTCCAACTCCCCGATCGTAGTACTAAATAGGCCGCACCAAATGCCCACGTTCTGTAACACACTGTGGAAGGCCACGATCGACGTCACGCTGTCCACTAGGAACGTCGCAGGCTATATAAAGGATTGGCTTGTTCGGGATTCGTGGACAACGTCCGATCACAGAGTGATTACCTATCAGATAGCAAGGTCAATTGACAGAGCCCCAATATCCAAGCAAATACAAAGCCGCTATGCCGTTAGCAAAGCAAATTGGGAACGTTTTAAGGAAACCCTAATACCAGCAACGGCCCAACATCTAACTGAGACAAATCAGCATCGAGGAACCCAATAAAACCCAAACTAAAGTAACCAAGATAATAACAGAAGCCAGCAATGCAGCAATAAAAAGAAGAAGCCCGATCCGGGGATCTGTCCCCTGGTGGACCCTGGAAATTCAACAGCTCAGATGGGAAACAATTAAAAGAAGAAAACAATTCCAACGGGCAAGGCGCACATGGGCGGCCCATGAGGTTGAAGCTTTAAGGGAAAGATATAGAGAAGCCAGAAATAGCTACACAAATGCGATCGTTAAGAGTAAACGCAAGGCCTGGGAGACTTTTGTTAGCACAACAGGGAACACCGAACCCTGAGGAGTGGTATACAAGATAGTCAAGAATAAACTTCCCAGGGGGGGAAGTCATTTCAACCACCCAGACACCACAAGGTGATTATACCACCACGTGGCAACAATCTATAAGCAATATATTGAATGCCATCTTCCCGGAACCAATAGAGCCAACACTGCCAGAGCAACTTCTTCTTCTTCTTTAATCTTTATTGTATACAAACATGGTATATACAATAGACCCTTCACAGCAGCAATGCCAGGGGTTTTACATTGGTTGGTGGACAATAGCTTTGGGAGAAGGGGGCCCACATCGAAGTTCGGGCTGATCCCCCAGAGCCAACAATAAAATAGAATCAATGTCAGATTATTTACAGAATATATGCTTTTGACAGTATTTACAATTCAATAATAAAGGTATTCATATTTACATTATGTTATATTAATATTTATATTCATAAAGATATTGTTGACTTTATTTACAACATATATAATAAAGACATCGTGCTTTGAACAATATTTACAATATATTGGGCATTATTATTATGCTGCCCTTATCAATGTGCACTTTGCCTGGCCAAGGTCAGGCTCTTAAGGATCTGTCTTCGGTACCTCCGATCCTTCACAAACCTACAGAGGTCGCCGTCAATTGAAAGGATTGTGGGGAGCATCTCCCTGGGGAGAAAGCGGTCACTGAGAGATAGTCTGTTATAGTGAGCTGTGAGCGTGGGAGCTGACCTTAGTCCGGGTAGAGGGATCCTCCAGCCACACAGTTCCCAGATGTTTGGCTCCGAGACCATTCCGGTTGTCATCTTGACAGTGAGAACAAGGCGTTTTTCAAATACAAGATCTGGAAGTCGGGTAAAATTAAGTGCGATCGCCATCGCAGTTGTTCTTTGCTGGGGTGGACGACGATGTTTTTGCGTGATCCAACGAAGGAGCCAGTATTCGGCGGAGTACACGCGCTTGATGTTGGTAGGGGCCGCGGACCCCCAAATTTCCGAGGCATACAGTACGACGGAGTATACTAAGGTGTATACGTATCGACGAGTCCCATCCAGATCCCTAACGTGGAGCAGTTGTTGTTTTGTGGTCCAGCGCATTTGACAGAATTTTGCTGTGAGCTTGTCAATGTGGGGGTTGAAGCTCAGTTTATAGTCGAAGATGACTCCCAAGTCTGTATGCATCTTGACCACTGGGAAGGGAATGCCGTCTAGAGAGGCTTGGATTTCAGTGGGTTGGCGCTTCAGAGAAAAGACAATTTGTGCTGATTTGGCAGGGTTAATGAGGAGGCCAAATTGATGGAGATAGGATCCTAAGTTATGTAATTTTTCACAGATCTTTTTATTGATGTTTGAGAGGTGTTCGCCGGGGTTAATCTGAGTAAATATCTTAATATCATCGGCATAGCATAGTATGTCTTCTCTCTGTTGCACAAACGGAAGAAGGACTGCGGTGAATAATGCTCCGGAGAGAACTCCACCTTGGGGAACTCCCGCAGTGATCTTTCTCCAGATTGTGTGTTCATCCGCTTTAAGAAGAATGGTTCTCTCAGAGAGCAGGGCTGTGATAAACCACAACATGTCACCTTTTATGTAGAAGTAGTTTTCTAGGAGGTGAACAAGTGAGTGAATACTGATGGAGTCGAAAGCAGCTTCCAGGTCGATGTAGGTGACAGAAAGCTCTGCTTTAGCTTCCAGTGCACTGAGAATGGTGTTGGTTATCGATGTTAAATTGGTGACTGTGGATCTACCTGGAATGCCATAGTGGATCTGTGGGGGTTTGTGAGGCATGATTTGATTGGTGATGGTGGAAAGTAATGTCTTCTCCATGAGCTTCAAGAGGCTGGAAGAATGAGAGATTGGCCTGAACTGTTTAATGTGGGTTGCAGGTTGGCATTTAGGGTGTGGCCTCACATCATATCTGTTCCAGAGAGGGGGAAAGTAGTGCTGCGTTAATACACGGTTAAACATTGATAGTAGCGGATCGATGATAAACGAGCTAAGACATTTAATCATGAATTGTGGCACAAGATCGGGGCCTGCAGTTGCAGTGGGTGGCAATCCATTTATAGCAGTTATAAGCTGCTTCCTGGTGATGCGAACGGTGGCGAGCATATCAGTAGGGACGTTGTTGATGGGTAAGTTGCCTAGATGCACCGGGGCCACAGTTTTTGAGAACCGTGCAACGTGGTCCATCCACAGTTCAAGGTCCAGTGTCTTAGGAATTCCTGTGTGCTGAGAGTCATAAAACGATTTGCCTTTTCGTAGGGTTGAATTTAAATGCTTTTTAATTGCAAATATTTTCTGACGATTGAAAATTGCTCGGGCTCTGGAGAAGGCAATACGATCTTGTGTAGCGCCTGATTCTTTCCATCTCTTATGCAGATTTTGTTTTTGTTGAAAGCTGTTGTTCAGTGCTGGTGTCCACCAAGCTCTCGAACGGAGAGTGATGCAGACAGTCTTTGTAGCACCATAACTTGCAATGGTTCGAATCCATCTAGTCATGAGGTCCACAGCTAGCTCGAGATCACAATTATTGAGAGCCTCCCAAGGTATCGAGGATGCAGCTTCGATACATCGTGGTGAATCAATGAATTTGGGTGCTGTGATGTCTTTTTTCTTTTTTGGGCCTTGGATATCAAAGTTAGGTGCGGCTAAGTGCAGGAGTAAGGCAATGGGTTCGTGATCGGATTGAAATAGGTTTTGAGGACTGTCTTCGAGGTCGCATGGTGCTGAGGAGAATATCAGATCCAAAAGATTAGATCCTCTCGTGGGGTGGCAATTAAGTAGGGCGATACCCAATGAATTCATACTACTAATGAGTTTCCTACTAAGATGTGTGAGAGTAGGTGGAAGATTGAAGTCTCCACAAATAATGTGCTTAGCAGAGGCATGGAGGTGATTTACCAGCCAGTGGATCACATCTTCAATGATGTCACTGTTTGGGCCTGGTGGAATGTATACTGTTGCTATGTCTATCAGGTTGGCATTGAGCTTGAGGGATACCATAGCAGCTTCAAATGCAAGGGATTTGGTTACCACAGAATGTGTCAATGAGAAGATAGTGGTATTATAGAATATTGCGACTCCCCCCCCTCTACGATCCTCTCTGGAGGAACTGAGCATCTGGTACCCAGCCTGAGGAGCACAGGCAAGGGAGTCCCGCCCATTCCCAAGCCACGTTTCGGCAATGCAGAGAATGTCAAAGAATTTAGAGAGGAGAAGCTGTTCGACAGTGTCTAGCTTGTTACAAATACTCCTTGCATTTTGATAGACAATTCGAATGGTGGTAGCCATAGTAACTGGAGTTCGAACAGGTGGCAAGTCTCTTTTTAAGCTTCGCACTGGTCTACTGTGCATTGCGATGTGTACAGGGATATTCTTTACAGGTTTGGAGCCCTGGGGATTGTCGTTATAACCTGCTGAGAGTTGGATTGAACGATATGTGGACAGTTTGTTTCCTATGGTAAGTTTGTTCTCAGTGAAGTTATCTGATTTCTCGTGCGTTTTGTTGGCTTGGGAGCTTGGTAGCTTTAATTGCTATTGCGTTTGATGTTGATATCGGTGGTTTATTGCGGTTCTTGGCTTCTGATCTAGGAAGGGTTTGACGAGGGTTCCAGGGGGCCAAAGCCTTGGATCCAGTACGAAGCTCATCTTCTCTGGGTGGCAAGTAAGGATGAAAGAGGCGTAGGTTGGATACTTGGTTCTTCTCTGTGTCACATCAATATTCATCCCATGTACTTCTGTAAACATGGCCTTAATGCTCTCTGGTTTAGTAGTCGGTTCCAGTCGAGATATAAAGATTCGACCACGAGTCTGAACTGCTGTGATATTGTACGAATTAGCAATAGTACCCTTCGAGGAAAGTTCTTTGGCATCTCTACTGCCATGTTGTCTTTCATGTTCCATGTTCTGATATGTTGAATATGTCATCCGGGTTTCTTTTGAGTGAACATGTTGGTCGGTGAGAGATGCCAGGGAGTAGAGGCTGCCTATGAGCCCTGCTGGTGGGATCTTTTGGTTATTCTCATCATCTTTTTTGCAGGTGACTACTTCTGCAAGTGTGGGTCTTGATGCATCCTTTCCAGTATTGATTGTCTCCTTTAACCTTTTAGATTTAGTAGGATTTTGGGTCGGTATTGTGGAGAGGGCCACCTGAGAGGTCTTTGAGTGGCAACCCCCAGTGTTATTAGATGCAGAATTGGGTGAGGTATAGTCATTCAGCCCTGCATCTTCGCTATTAAGCTGATTGTTATCTCCTTGTGTAACGGCTGCCATTGGGCTAAGGGTGACAGGCATATGAGGCATTGCATTATACATAAATTGGGGAGTATAATTCCTTTTAGCGTTGGAAAAGTGTATCAATTCTATTTCTTGTGGCTTGTTTTCCGAGGTTCCCTGAGCCACATTGTGTGGGATGTTGGATATACTGTTTTCATTTGACATAAATAAGGTTGCTAGTTGACAGACTTGATTAGTTAGGAAACCTATTTCTTGTTTCATGTCATTGTTCTGTACACGAAGCTGCCGGTTCTCCTCAGATAAATTCTGCAGACTGTCAGAGATTGATGTGAGTTTCCACATTATGTTTTCCAGGAATTCTACAGTTTGCATGTGGAACAATTTCATGTGTTCTGTATAGATGCCATTAAAGTTTTCCAGGAACCTGTTTTGCTCATCATTAAGGAGGGCACTTTCCCCTTCGCTTTGTTTCCTACATTCCACAGGATTTTCATGTGTCGCGATGATTGGTTGTTGAAAGCAGACATCTGACGCCATTTCACACTCCGGGTTAACCGCTACTGAGTCAGTTTGACTTGCAGCGTGAGTCTGACTAAAATTTGATGTTTGGACGTTTGTTTGTTTATTTTCGATCTCCGTGTTATTCTGGATATCCACATATTCCGTTGCATTTGTCATTTGTTCTTTACTTTCTTTGCAGAATGGGCAGATGTACTTTTGACGTCGGTGCTTGTTGAACCGCTTGATATCGCATTTGGTACAGGTCGCGCAGTAAGATTGCCGACATGACGTACATTGGATTACTGTTTTCTGATGATCTACTTTACAACGGAAGCACGTGAGAGTGCTTGTCGAAGTTTCTGATTCTGCCATACTTTGCCTTTAGGTTGAAATTTGTTCGACTAATTACTTTTCTGCAGCGAATTAAAACCACTTGTATTTTAGTTGAAAGAATAGGAGCCGCGCAGGGTTTTGTGACTTCTCAAGGTTGACCACGATGTCGTCATATGCCTTTAGGGCGCTAGTATTTGCTGTCTGTATACAGATTAGAGCTAATATAATGGCAGCAATAGCATAAAAAAGTATAAAACATGAAGTACCTGTTTGTTTGATGATGGAGATGATAGCCAATATCATTCAAACCCCAGAATCTTATTTTTTAAATAGAAATAGTGAAACCGCTAAGCCTAATTATCAACAATGCGTATGTGATTACAGCAAAACGCGTTAGCATGCGGTCGGCAGAATGCTAAGCCTAATGAGATTAAGTAGATAATGAGAGGGTTCTCGCAAGATAACTCTGGTAATGACAAAATTTTCTCACCCACATAATCCGCTTGCTTAGTTCTTTCAGCTGGCACACTTTTCCAGTGGAAGAAAACACTTTAAACACATTAAATAATTCAAAATTAAGGAGCTCGAGAAATCGTGGCTGCACTCAATGACGGCCATATACAAACTTATCATCTGTCAAGATAATGAAGCTTACTCAACAGACACTCAGGAGCTACCCTTCACACGGGATGAACTACAACAAATCGCAACCCAGATAAGAAACAAATGTCCAGGCCTGGTCTACTTAGAACCCGAAATTATTAAGAAGACTGTGGAGATCGTTCCAGACCTCCTCTTACACCTATATAACAGCTTCTTGGCTAAGGGCATCTTCCCCAAAAAATGGAAGACAGCAAAGGTAAAATTAATCCCCAAAAATTCCAACAAACCACCCCACCTACCAAACTCCGATCGGCCAATAGCCCTAGTGCCGGTTGCAAGCAAACTGCTAGAAAGACTACTCTGCACAAGGATAAATCAGCATTACCAGACAGCGAAACTCACAGAGACATCGCAATACGGATTCAAGCAGGGTTCGTCTACTGCGGAAGCCTTGCGTAGCCTATCGGAATCAGCAGCAAACTGCAATAATAAATATCTACTAGTCATCTCCGTTGACTTCGCTGTGGCGTTCGACACCATTTGGTGGCCGAGCGTACTGGCAAGACTAAGGCAGGCACAAGTGCCGATCAACTTATACACCATAATTAGGTCATATCTCTCCGAGAGACGCATCATCGTGGAAACACCTTATGTTAGAGTGAATCGTGATGTCCGCAGGGGCTGTCCCCACGGTACTGTTCTGGGGCCACTCCTGTGGAACATGGTTCTGGACGGGTTATTGGCTTTGCACCTCGGTGATGTGCGCTCCCAGGCCTTTGCTGATGATTTGGTCCTCACCATTGCTGCAGAGAGCAGGGCACAGCTAGAGCAAAAGACCAATCAGGCAATGCTGATATTGCAAAACTGGACCAGAACCCACTGCCTGACGATATCAACAACAAAAACGTCCTCCATCCTGCTAAAAGGCAAGCTTGATATACGTAGACCGCCACAAATAAAGGTGGGACCTACCACAATAAAATTAGTGACCCAGTTAAAATATTTAGGGGTTAATCTTACCTTTAAACACCATCTAACTTATATCAGAGCCAAAATTAAAAGATACTCTGGATTGGTGGCTAGGATCGCCAGGCGGGACTGGGGGTTAAACCAACGCACCCTGTCACTGTTTTATAAAACAACCTTTCTACCGATCATCACTTACGCCTCAGCAATATGGTTTCCCAAAACACCAACTGTAGTAAACCGACGCATCCTTGATGAAACGCAAAGAACCATCCTACTGACAGTTACACGTGCTTGTAGAACAACCAGTGCCCACGCACCGCAAGTCTTGGCCGGGGCTCTCCCCCTTAACTTAGAGATCACGCGCAGGGGAATGAACTACCACATAGAGAAAGGAATACATTGTACATACCATGGCTATACTGTGGACGTTAATGCACCACAAAAAAATGAAAAGACAAGACTGCAAAAACACCTGATGCAAGTTTGGCAGGAGCGCTGGGCCAACTCAAATAAGGGAAATATCACCAGGAAATTCATTCCGAACATCGACAGGATGTACCCCAGTCCCCCAACTTGGTTTCAACCTGGCTTATACACCACCTATTTACTGACTGGTCACGGGGCCTTTAAAGCCAAGCTGACAGCGCTGGGGATTGAGGTGGATCCGAGCTGTGCCTGTGGGGAGCTTGAGTGCTGGGAGCATATTATGTACGATTGCACCCATTATGAGGACCTCAGGTGCAGACTGATCACTGCAATACACTACCTCCCCAAGAACTTGGAATCACATCTATTGGACTCACTAGAGGAATATAGGGAGCTAAAGGAATATACTACGCCTACCAAAAACTATTTGGTAGGCGTAAAACACTGATAGCCATCTACAGAAGAAGATAAAAATAAAAAAATAAATAAAAAGAGACACGGAACACACGTGGAGAGGACTCAAGGAAAATCTCCCTCAGGAACCTGCTCAATACTAACCATCTAAAACCAGCGATCGCAAGAATAACTCCATGGAGATGCGGATCTTCCCATGATCAAGAGAACCACTGCCATTGATAACAGACTAACAACGGACCTGACCAGTGTTCATAGCTGAGGACACATCTAGATACTAAAGGCCACCGATGACAGAGAAAACCGACGAAGATAGAGAAACTCCAAGTTGCTGCCTTGATGGAGCCATATTGGCTCAAGGCTCTGCACTCTCTTGTGCAGTGAAATTCTTTCTTTTACTCCCACACCCGGCAGGGGAGGGAGGTGATGGCTTGCTGTCTCCTCTCTTCCATGCCACACCATTCCTTCCCTCTGGTGGGGCATGGGCATGCCTCACTGAATAATTGGGGGTACCTACCCTATCGACCCTCTTCTTCCTATTTCACCCCCCAGCCTTCACTCTCCCCTCCCAGCACTTTCTCTTGCACAGTGTATAGCCCTACACGTCCAAATTTAAAATACACCAAAAAATTTCGCCCAACCTTTTAGGCACTTCAGAAACAGGCCTTCAGCGTTAAACCCCATATTAGCTCTTTAATGTAAGTGAACTAAAATCAACCGCGGTCGTTCCAATTTTATTTTAGGTCCTAGCCACTAAAATCCCAGGAAAGTAAGTGTCAGGACCTGCCAGAGTACAATTGACTCAATGGTAACACCCGGCTAACCTCCACGTGGCGAGGTATGGGCAACGTCGGGTCCCATTAGGGGCCTGGCGGCCAATAAGCCGGATAAACAATGGGCACAACATATAACACTACTCATGACCCACACGCCTGCGTTCTGCACTGGTTCCGGGTCCTGGAACTAGGAGCAGCCTTGGCTCACCTTTTCTTCTTTCTCCCTCTTTGCAGGATAGGTAACCACACTCACTTTTTTTTTTTTCTCTTACTCTCTCTCTCTGCTGGCACCCCGACTTACATCTTCCTCTTCACTGTGGGATTAAAATTATTTAATTATTCTGAAATTATTATTTTTTTTTTCATTTACTTAGCTTCATTTTTTTTTTTTTTTTTTTTTTTTACTCGCGCTCTCTTCTGACACCTGGGATGTGGACTATCATTGGTGCCAGACAGCTCTCCCTTTTTTTTTTTTTTTATCACAGGGAATTTATTTTATTTTACTTATTTTATTTATTTAATCATTATTTTTTATTTATTTAATATATTTTCTTCTTCACCACGGGGAATTATTATAATTATTTAATTGTTTATTATTATTATTTTATTTTATTATTTTTTTTTATTTTTATTTTGCACCACGGGAAATATATTTTGTTTTTATTTAATTTTTATTTATTATTTTTTATTTTATTTATATATTTTTTCCCCTCTCTGGAGTGGGCCCCCAGAGAAATCTGGCCCACCTTTTGGCAACATCAGGTGGTTCAGAGTCTCGCATCGAGACAGTACGTGCCCCATTGGGACTGGCCCACCTTCCCGTGGTGTGGACGAGTACCCAGAATCATCTGTCCAGGTGACTGATGCTTCTGGGTAGCCAAGAGGCCAGAACAGAACATACACACAATACACAAACCGACGTCACACACACATCTGGCCCATTTGTAGTGATACTGTTCTTCACAGAGATACGAGGCGGAGTTGAACTCACGTTCTAGGAGCCGCCCTTTACAAAAACACATGTCCACATGACCCACACACTTCTAAATCTCTGGCTTTGACAGGGTACTGTCACCGATACATAGAACATTCGCGGAGATGGGAGAAATCCCAGCAGCTGCTAGACCCTCAATATACCTCATACCGTTTGTGCAACAGAGAGAAGACAATCTGCTATGCTGACGATATTAAGCTACACACCCAGATTAACGCCGGCGAACATATCTAAAAAATTAATGAAAAGATCAATCGAAAGTTACACGATTTAGGATCCTATCTCCATCAATTTGTACTGCTTATTAATCCTGCAAAATCAGCCCAAATTGTCTTTTCTTTGAAGCACCAACCCACTGAAGTCCAAGCTTCTCTAGGTGGCGTTCTCCTTCCAGTGGTAAACATACATGCGGACTTGGGTGTAGTCTTCGATTGCAAACTGACCTTCAAGCCTCACATTGACAAGCTCATAACAAAATTCTACAAAATGCAGTGGATTACCAAACAACAACTACTCCACGTTAAGCATCTAGATGTGACTCGGCGGTATATACACCTCTGTATACTTCGTCGTGTTATACGCTTGAGAAATATGGGCATCTGCAGCCCCCACGAATATCAAGGGCGTGTACTCCTCCGAATACTGGCTCCTTCGTTGGATCACACAAACATTATCGTCCACCCCAGCAAAGAACAACTGCTATGGCAACCGCACTGAACTTTGTCCGACTGCCAAACCTTATAATGGAAAGACGCCTCACCTTAACTGCCAAAACGACCACTGAAATAATCTCGGAGCCAAACATGTGGGAACTGTGCAGCTGGAGAATCCCTCAACCCGGACTGAGGTCAGCTCCAACACTTATAGCCAACCATAATAGACTAGCCCTTAGCGACCGTTTTCTCTCCAAGCAGATACTTATTTCGTCCAAGCAATCGAAGGCGATCTCTACAAATTTTTCAAGGATCGCAAATACCGGAGAGAGATTCTTGATGGCCTAAACTCAACCAATAAATTTAAAAAGGATGTCTGTATAATATTGTATGTAATGTCAAAAATACTGTATAATATCTTTATGAGTATATTGTGAATAATTTAACTGAAACATTATATTGCCGGCCCTGGGGAATGAACCCGAATTTCGATATGGGTTCCGTCCTCAATGCTTTTGTCTCCCAGCCAATGTGAAGCCCCTGGCATTCCTGCTGTGAAGGGTACATTGTATATATCCCTTTGTACACAATAAAGTTTTTATATATAAACTTCAAAAATCACAGTTGGACTGAATATTTCCTCATTTGCTGTTCCACATGCACTGGAACCTCCAAACCCAATAAAGGTACTGTCCAGCAAATTTCCAGCTATACGCCATGGATAACAGAACCATCAGAGCACCAGACCCGGGGCAATGAATCAGGTCCAGCACCCCAGAATCCAGAAGGAAGTATTCATTATCACTGCACAAAAGACAACTAACTAGAGCACCAGACCCAACACCATGAATCAGGTCCAGCACCTCAGCTGCTAGCCAGAGGTAGAAACCAATAGTTGAACGCAATATCCTCCAAAATCACAGCACCGACACAAGGAATTGGGTCCAACAAGAAAATCCATGAAGACAATCCAGTCACCAGGTTTGCCTCTCAAAGAAAGGCTCTAAGAACTTCTTGCAAAAACAGCAGCTGAAAACTCCTGAAATGAATTAAAACAGTCACGATTTGCAGCCTGGCCACTTTCATTCCCTTTCCCCCGACGAGGGGGTCCCGTCTCCTCTCCTCCTCGCCGACCCCCTTTCCCTCCTGGTGGGACATGGGCCTGCCCCACTGACTTCCTTGGGGGTGCCTTCTCTATTGCCCCGATATTTCTGTCTTTCCCTCCAGTCTTTAGTCTTTAGTCTTATCCCCTCCCCTCCATCTTAATGCAAGCGAATGCCCCACACACCTAAATTTAAATACGTTCAAATTAACTTTCGCCCATATTCTAGGCCTTTCCTATTCATGCGACATTACCCTTTGCAATTGAAATAAAACTAATTAAATGAATTTTTTTTAAGGTCCTTGTCACTGAAATCTCAGGAAATTAGGTGGCAAGATCTGCCAGAGTAAATAATTATAATACTGGTGTACCTGGTCTTCCTCCACGGAGCAAAAGTGGGGCAACGTTGGGCCAGAGCAGGGATCCAGCGGCTAAATTACCAGATGAACAATGGTACACAACACTACACATGTACAATATCCATACACATTTAAATCTCTGGCATTTCCAGCAAACTGGCACACTCATCACAATGCAAGCAACTTGGAGATGGGGGGGAACCCCTGGCACCGCTTGACACCAAACACACTATACACTTTACTTACCTCACCAGACCAAGCAAAGGAATTATCGATGTCTGTCCTCTTTCTGTGAATACGCCGCCTATTTTGGGCTTAAACTAAACTTTGTAAAATCCAAATATATCATCTTCTCACCTAGAGCACAAGCAGACCTGAATCCAGCAGCCGCTATGCAGTCCTTCATTGTGGGGCATGTTCTCGTCGCCACTCATTCCCTAAAATTCTTAGGGGTGGTAATGGACGAAAACCTACCGTATAAGAACAAATCCAGCAACTGCGTTCTAAAGCATTACGGGATTTCTGGGGCATGAAACTCGATCTCAGTAGAGCGCACAACAAGGAAACAGAAAATTTCTTCTCTACTACTTCAGTTCTATCATCAGTTATGGTATTGAAGTTTGGTCCGCTGCTCCTATGTCCAGTCTGAAGACGCTCTGGGTCTAGAATTCTGGATCCTAAAGTGAGTCAACAATTATGCTCACCTACCCTATACAACATCAAAATCACAACTCTGCATAAATCTCAGATACACCTCAGCCCAGCACTTGACATATCGAGGAAGCTCACAATGGCGGTTAATCTGTGCTCCGTTGTTCTCGACTTCATCAACATATGGGAAATCCCTTGTAGAGCCCTCAGAAACCCTCCAGTGCTCTGTTCTAACCTGCAGAAGCTCTCGACCGATGAGTTTTCCGAACAGCTCTCAATGATGCTGTTCGGAAAGCGGCACTTTCCGAACAGCATCATCGGCGCGCTGAACTCCGCCAACATTTATTTGGAACTGTGGGACAGACATTCGGACTACAGAGGAGAAAAGCACAAATCCATATTCACGTGCCATCAACATTCCTGGTAATTGTCAGCGGAACTAGTAATAACTCCCAGTGAAAGATTTACAGATTGTCTCAATGTGTTGTATCATGTTATATAATAACTCAATAATACAATATAAGCCCTGTATAATCACTATTTCTGAAGAACCAGCTCAAATTGTAAGTTAGCTTTAATTCAAATCTGATTATGTTGGTGAAAACAAGGTATTAGCAGTTTCTATGTATTTGCTATGTACCTACGTAGTTTTGTATGTACTCAATCTAATGTGTCCAGTTAACTGTTAGATTCTTCTGGTTGCCTGTAGTGCAAATCGTGTCCCTGTACATTTATATTAATAAAGAATTTTATTATTATTATCATCAATAATCAAAACAGCAGGAGATGAGCGTTGAAAATCATGTTTTGCATTAAATACCCAAACATCCTCAAATAATTGGGGTGTGGACTACCCATTCACTTTACCAGTAATTGGGCCTTCTTCGAGAATATAGTTGACGGAAAAGTATACTGCGATTTAATATATCAGTTTATTGTGCTGTTTGATATTGAGAACATTACTGTTGGTTTCAGAAGCAGAGGAGCGAAGGGCGTGGCTGGATGGCTTGTCACGCATCCAATGAAACAGTAGCAATGCTAAGTGACTTTTTCAGTGATCGTCTTATTTAAAAATAATAATAATAATAACAAAAAATCTGTCGCTTCCAAGGTCCCCAGATTTAACGTCGCCTATGCTTATTTTTTTTTTTTTTTTTTTCATATAAAATTCAAGGGACACAAAGTATCCAGAATCCTTTTCATATTACTGGTGTCACATTAGTGCATGTCAATACAGCTTTGAGTTCTTGGCATTCCAGACACAGGAAATTTTGAAAATATGTCTTTGTTTTGTTTCCTATACACATAATTCATTTTTGCTAAAAGCAGAAGAATATTTTCCTTCAACCAAGAGTTCTCGTGTTATTGCACTCTACTTTAAAACAAATGGCATTCAATTAATATTTGATGAGAGATCAATAAGTCCTCAAATAAGCTGTCATAGCAGTGTCCTATCTTTAAAATAAATGGCAAATTAACCTTTTTTATTTTTTTTAAAGTAGTGCAATAATAGGGCAACTCGTTGGGAATGAAAATTTTGTTGCAGAGTTTCGGATGGGTAAAACCATTGCAGTGACCAGGCAATTTAAATCCTGATGGCCATAAAATACATGAAAGGGCAAGGCAGTCCTCCCAACATCATATACCTTCAATAAGGCCAAATCTAATTTTATTTGGCCTTTGAAGTTGGATTTTCTAATTTTGTTTGGCTATTTCATAATTTCTCAGCTCTAAATTTGTATAGTGCCTTCAGCATAATAACGCCCGTTTTCATAATAACACACAGGACTGAATTTTGAGACGAAGACGATGGGGGTACGAACGGCTTCAACACCAAAACTTCTCGAACAATCCAGGCATTTGTCCAACGTTACAGAAAGTGTATCGAAAGTAGCACGGACTGCATTGAGGGTTGGACATGCATAGTTTTTTTATTGTTTCCGAAATACGACTTTCGGAAACAATAAGGAAACTTTAGTTTTGAATGGCTTTTGTAAATATGCCCGTTAGCAGAGCTTTCCAGTTATCAGAATGCTGGGTAATAAAGCTTTTACCGTAGTGGATATTAAAACAGAAATATGCATTTGAAAAAGAAAAAAAAAAAAAAAAAAAAAGACAACGCCAGCGAAGTTTCAAATTGCACGGGACCAAGCAATAATTGAACCTCTTGGGATAACAAGGAAAGGCGAAAGGACTTGATAGTACACGTGCATACCAAAGTAATTGAATTATTCCGCAAGATGTATTCAGCTCTCAATTTATAATACCCCAACGCATTCGATGGGGTATAATTGATTAGCAAACTTTCTAAGAAGGAAGAGAATTAATTCGAAGAATTAATAGCCAGCATCGTAAGAAAGATCTCCATAACGACTCTTCTATTAGCTGTACCAACTTTCAAACACTTCCGTGAAGTTCCTACGTACTTTTAAACATAGACAGGTGTCAGACGCTTTGCAGCATACATTACGAACACACGGCCAGTTATCGTAATGGGCTATTTGCGTGATGCCTCCTTGTGTGCTTAGCCTTTAGCCTTAACTTCGTGTATTACCTGTGAAGAAGGAAATGTTTCTCCGGAGAAACAAAGCGCTTTAAAATTACGCAGAAATGTTTAATTTCACCGGCACTACCTTAATTTTTAACAGAGAGCTGCAAAATGCCCTTCTGATCAAGTGGGGAAGGGAAGCAATATCTCTCTTGCTTATACTGCTTACTTCCAAAGGGAAGTAAGCAGTATAACTTTACCTCCCCCCCTGACACCCATCCCGACGTTTATGAGCGTCTTCCCTGAAATAGGTCTGAATTGAGCAATCGTTTTATGGAATAAAAAGGAAAAGTAAGCGGTAAACAATTTTTTTTTAGCCTTGAGATATGTGATTCCTTGAGTAAGAAACTCTGGGTGATTTTAGTTTCTTCCGCTGTCCAACATAAAAAAATTGCATACAGTATGGAAAAATACTGCTTACATCCCTTCTCCTCCCTTCCCGTCTAGTGGTCTGGATTGAACATTGGCGATCCCTTCATAGTTTGATCGAACTTAGATTTAAAAAAAAGCAGTGAAGTATTTTTTGTTTGTTTTTTTGTTTCTGCCAATCAGTGTTGCTTAGTGCTGGCTCAAATTATGGCGGCAAGCGTTCGTTACGACTCAAAAGTTTAAGACTCTCGGAAGGAATGTTATACACTGGTTGTAACAGATCACGAAATGGCATTAGCGACAATTCCAATGAGAGACAGAAAAAGAAGGATTAACCGAACACGGGAAACGAGTGGGAGGATAAAATTTTAAATAAATTAAAATATTGAGCCCTCTAAAGAAAGCTGAACCCAACTATTATTATAAGTGAGAGTTACAACAGCTGAATTTTGTTAACGACTGCTAACAAAACAATCCTAAAAGAGCATGCATTGCAAAACAATGAGAGAAATAATCATCAGGTCGCAAAGGATGAAAGAAACAGGACTAATGTAGAAAGGAAGGAATGCATTCCTTTCTCGGGCCGCGAAAACGTAAATGAAAGTCATTGATCGAACTGACAGAGAAGACTACACATTACTAACCAGGGAATAGAATCTCAAAATAATTATTGTTCTGGAACTGAACTATCAGATGAATGAAAATCTGCTGCATTTTTAATTTATTGCTATTATGAAGATAACAAATAAATAAAATAAAACAAATGACAAAACAAAACGGGGGGATGGTATCCACCTATACAGAACCTTACTTCTATTACCGAAACGACAGAGTTGTTCTTGGTTGTATGCCCGTGTATTAACCGTATAATTACCTGCCACAGTAGATACTATACGATATGTTAGGATGCAAAACTAACACAGTACGGTTCTAAAATAGCGAGAAAAATAACGGGCGTTCAAGGTTAAGTGGATTCCCACCCTACTAACGCTGTACAAGAGAAGACATGGTGAATAAATAACCTTGAACCGCCTGTTGCTTTTCTCCTTGCTATAACATCACGCCGATTGCGCAATTCTACATACAACACGAACGATTTGTAATCGCTTCTAAAAGTGTTTCATTCCAAATGTGATGCTTAAATTTTGAAGGCAAACGGCCAAAACTAATAGTAGCCCTCGTTAATAAAACGATTGTATCAGCTGAGAACTTGTTTGCTAACCAAAGCCAGAGCACGCTCCTATAATTTCCTTAATCGTACATTGACAAAGCACAAAAGTCGGAGAAAAAATATTAAAATAAAATGATGAGATAATAGTACAGCATTAGCCGAAAAAACGCGCTACACAATGACTGATATAAACACTTTTCGAAAGACTCCTTGGGTATAACTGTAGGGTTAAAAAATATTATTGGTCGCACGATTTGTGTTCCGCATTGATTTATGACCGCAGCAAAAAAGACATGAATTCGAATTCCGTTAATACAGGAGAAATTTTTTGAGCTTTTTTCACATGGCCGAGTCACTAAGCCTTGGCCGTACGGTTTATACAGTCAGCAAAACATAGAACACGAGAAATTTGCAAAGAGAATACATGGACCCCTCATAACCGAGTTACTTGGCGTAAAAATAAAGCAATGCAACAATTCATTTGTTCCACTCATTTTTCCAGTTATAGTGATTACAGAAGACTCTTTACTTATAAAAAGAAAAAAAAAAAAAAAAAAAAAAACAGGCAGAAACCATTTGATACCCACACTCAATTTGAAAACATTAAAATGTTGGAGAAAAATAATCAGAATTTACTTGAATAATTAAGCTGACTAATGAAGGCCTGACGTAGCCCAGTGGTCAGGAACGAGAGTGCATAGCACGCGTTCCTTGAGTGGACCGGGGTTCAAGCCCGTGAGTGCTAAATACGATAAATATTTGTATTGACGATTTATTGTAAACTCTACTGACTTGGTTGTCGTGCCGGAGTATAAACAGAAAATTTATTTATTTTAAACTTTCAGGAAGGAATAGCTACGTTCAATTAAAACGCCATAATTCGAAAAATATTTTGTTAGACTTCGATTGCGTTTTATCAAAGAAAAAAAATTTAAAAACACGCATCTACAGTAATCAAACCCACGTAAATATTGTGAATGCCGACATGCATCCCATGCCTCATAAAACATGTGTTTAAATGTCGCTACTTTCATAGTTTCCTAACTTTGCTTTCTTTACTCCGTGACAATATAGTATTCGTCACGAAGAGTTGTCATTCTGATACAAACACGGCCCCAATACAAAAGAACTGCGACAATGCAGGCACGGCAGAATAATTCAGAATGTCACAATAGACAGCTGCATTCGTGGTTTCATTGATGACAACCAGTGAACAAAGTCAAAGCCACATAAAACAGTTTGAATAGGTACTTTGCAGCGAGCCTTAGAGTTGAAACGTTCGATGATAAGGAGTCAGATTGCTGTAAAGCAAGTGATAAAACGATCTCTGAAAAGACAGTCCTTCAGTATTTGTAAACATGTTCATAGGAACTTTGGAATCTATTTTTAAGGCCTATTTCTACAACGCATAGATATACTGTAAATTATAAATATGCATGTTGGAGAACCGGAACCAAATATGGATACGAAGGATTTTACTGACCGTGCAACTATGCAGCATTTTGAGTGAATTGCTTCAAGGATTTCGAATTACTTTGGCATAAATTTTCAAGGAACCTGCTACTGGGGAAAAACACCCTAGGCATATCAACCTAGGGTGACAGTGGGCGAGGAAAGCAGTGGCATCCGCCAATTACTGCTGTCTGTTTGTCGAAATGTGGGAGTCACAACTTGTCAATCACTGCTTTCCCACGGTTTTGCTTGCCGGCATGTTGGAGGGTGTACACCGTTCCGGAGTTTTACCGTGATATTTATTCGACCTCGAGAATGCCGCGCACTACAAATGCACAGGTAAATAATTACACAGTTCATTTCCTGAATTAGATATCGACCAGTGCGTTTCGACAGGTGTGTCTTTTACGTAGAAAAGATTTGACTATATTCCTCTACATTTTACGTGCTGAGGAGTGTAAGATGTAAAATCTTACATGGTTAATATTTTATAAATGAGGGAGATTTATTTAAAATAAAGCTTAGGAAATAGCAAAATAGGACAGTAAACATTACCAGTCACTAATATTATTCTAGGTCACTCACAAGGAATTAAAAATTAGACAAGGTTGAATTAGAGAAGGGAGCGGTAAGCTATTAGCAATTAGGGGTTCATTTCAGTTCCCACCATGGCAAAGAACAAACAATAACAACGGGAATGGTGGCAGCGACTACTGGCGTGCAGGTGCGAATAACTATGGCTCTGAAAGAACAAAGGGCTGTAGACTGAACATTGTTGGACATCCCTTTGTCTGGTGACACCTAGAAATCGGTCTGGTAGTATTGGCGTCTGACTGTCGGCGATGGCATGGTTGTTAGATCATGTAAAATAAATCTGCTAAGTTTAACGAGGGATGGCGAAGGTGACGGCGAACTTCAAAGCAGCGGATTGCCTGGGAAAAATTTGCAAATTTATTAAAATGAGCTCTGAATATACAGCTTGAGAAATTTTAAAGGACGAATAGGAAATGATGAAAGTTGACAAAATGAAAAGATTGGGTAAACTCAGAAAAAAGGCGGGCAGAGAACCCCGAGTTGAGTATGTGGGGGTGTATAGAAATGAGTTAGACACAGATCTGTCAGTTGAGCTTTATGTGGGTGGTTATGAAAATGTGAGTTAGAGACAGATCCGTCAGTTGAGCTTTATGTGGTGGTTATGAAGATGGGTTAGTAAGACAGATCCGTCAGTTGAGCTTTATGTGAGTGGTTATGAAAATGTGAGTTAAAGAATGATCCGTCATTTGAGCTTTATGTGGTGGTTATGAAGATGGGTTAGTAAGACAGATCCGACAGTTGAGCTTTATGTGGGCGGTTATGAAGAGTTAGAAACAGTAAGAACCCCGAGTTGAGTATGTTGGGGAGTGTGGAAATGAGTTAGGAAAGACAGAGTTGAGTTTTTGACAATGTTAGTGGGAAAATGAGTAACAAGTTGTGTAGGGTTAGATAAGTCCTGTCCTATCCTGTCAGCCAGCTGGGAAAGATCTGACAAAGTTAAGATGGAGTAGTGAAGGGTTAGATAAGTTTAGTGCAATCAGTAAGTTAAGAAAAGTTAGTGGAGTTTAATAATAGAAGAGAACAGTCGAGTAGTCCGTTATCGGAAGGCAAGGGTAGTGGCCCGTATGCAAATAAGTCTGTCCGTTATAGGAAGGCAAGGGTAGTGGCCCGTATGCAGATTAATGAAGTGTAAGGAGAATAAGCCTGTCCATCGTCTAAAGGCAAGGGTAGTAGCCCGTATGCAAACGACTGAAGTGTATGGAGAGATAAACCTGTCCGTTATAGGAAGGTAGTGAAAGTGGCCAGCGTGAAAATAAGTAGTGTAAGGAGAAAAATAACCCTAGCCCAGCATAAGAAGGCAGTGATAAAGGCAAGGCGCAGATAAGTGAGCTGAGAAGATAAAGTTGTAATTCCTAGTCCGCCAGAATAGCTGAACCGAAGGTTAAGTAGCAGTATCGAAGACGAGCCCATAAATTCCTAAAAGACACAATGATGCCCTATCCAGAAGTAGACTACAGCCCATGGAGAAACTAGAAGTTCTGAGATGAATGCAGTTGGCAAACGATAATGCCATTCCCAGAAAAGGAGCTGAAGGCCCCAAAACGGAGAAATCCGATTCGAAAATTTAAGTAAGTGACTAGTTATATAGTATTCTCCCTCACAAATAAAGGACTGTTGGAACTCTAATATCAGATTAGTATAAAGTTTAGAAAGATGTTAAAGGAAGGATGTACAAAAATATAAATATATACATAAATATAGAGATAAATCAGATAGGGGTTTTGATTAATGTATAATTAGACATATGTAGAAAAGCAAAGGAGAGAAATTTGATATTTTTTATTAGTTATTGTCTAACATATAGGTATAATATATTTTGGAAGGGAAGGGTAGAGAATACAGAGAAAGAAATAGCCTTATGAATGTAGCTAACCCTTGGGACCAGCATTAGTCCAGAAATTGGTGTCAAATGTACTATCTGTCTTGATTAAAGAAAGTTGTGAAGTTATATTCCCCAAGACAAAATGGGGTACTAATTAAACGGAAGTTAAGAGTGAAATTCCTAAATCAATACATAAGGTAAGAATTTGATTTAAAGTGGAGAAAGGGTGTACCTAATCCTCTTAAGTAATTATTGTTCATGTGTGAAAAAGAAGCTATAGCAGTTTTTGTAAAGAAATTTGAGTAATAATAATATGTGCTTGAGAATTAATTTTTATATTGTGTATATAAGTGTAAATAAAATGTTATGTTATATATTAATGTGTGTGTTGTTTGTCATTCTTGAACACTCAGCCTGTCCGAAGGGAATTATAAATAATTGAGAAGTTCCCTTAAATCTGGAATTCTCCTGTAAAGTAAAGTCAGATGTGTAAGTGGGGAAATTAAAATAAGGTGGACAACAACGCTTATAAGGGAACAAATAAAAACAAAATAATAAAAATAATAATAAATAAAATATATATCATCAAGTTAATAAATTTAATAATTCCACCCCCCACAGTAGAAAAGCGTGCACGGGAGTGGGCGAGCAAAGCGAGCAGAGGGCGAAACCCCCTAATAATAATTAAAATAGTTTATTATTAAATTATTGTAAAACGCCAATAACTAAATCACTTATAATTAAGCCCTTCTATCGAATAATAGTTCCGTTTATAAAATTATTTTATACATCAGTTATTCTAAGGAAAGGATATCACTTCAAACTTAGTTTTTAGAACGTAAAACGTGTTCCCGCACCTGTTCGAAACATTTGAAAGTGTGTGAAATTCCTTCGTCGTGACGGTGAAAAGCAGATTACAATTTTTGTTGACATGAGAGATCACCGATATTTTAGTCAATTTATAAAGCTCGTTCAAAGCACGACATTACACGATCTTGAACATATCATTTGTTGAGATATGCCGCAACAACAAGAAAGGACTTGTAATAAGAGTTATCAAAGAGAAAGAAACCCCAGCGGCCTATGAAATCAGTGTGTCGACAAGTTTAGAAAGAAAGATGTTGTAATGAAATAGCTATTAAAATAAAATAAAAAATACGTATTTGTAATTTTTTCGAAATGTGTTTTTATGAAAAGGTGTTTTATTTTAGTACTTAAATTATTAAGTACTTTTTTGTATCTCACGCTTAAGTATATATTTCATTTAAATTAAGTTCCTGTTTTATAACTTGTAATGTAATTTTCGTTTTTCTAACCTGAAATATAACATTTTCAGTTTTTATGAATTCTGTTCGGAAAGCAATTAAATTCCACTGCTTAGCAGGAATTTCGGTGCCCATCAGGAAGGGGTGACAAAATGAAAGAGCAAATAGTCAGAGGACTTAACCAAATCTGTATTCAACTTTTAAGTTTAAAATAGCGAATCTTTATATGCGAATGTTCATATAATAATGGAGTAATTACAAATACAATGGTCTCGCTCTTTAATTTATTTCGGTAATCATTGAAAGACATACAGCAATGATCCTCGGAACATAAGCGAATATCCATTTCACGTTCACCCTAAAATTTAACAAAAAATTGCTGATGGTTAAGTAACCGTGCTTCGCTTCTTTTGTTCCAAGGAGTATTGAATATCTGATTGGATTAAGCTTAACTGAAATGCATTCTCCATTTAATCAGGATTTTGATGTCAGTTTTGTGAAATCCCAGTCTCGTGGTATCTACTTGTATGGCTTCGTATCACCAAGTGTTGTACTGTCATATGAGATCACACTAAACACACGTGAATTCGGTCAAGAAACTGTCTCACACATCTGTAATTTTTATTGCTAATTCATGCAATAATTTTCAAAGTTCTAGTGTGTCGATGTACACATGCCGATAATTTCTTTTAAGCTGATAATTTCTTGTAAGGACATTTCATAAAGTAGGCTAATCTACAATTGGTTTTAAATGACACGCTTGATCCAATATTGCTGCATTATTAATCCTTGTATACCAATGAACATAACGTTTCGAATGCTCATTAGTATACACTTGATCGCAAGCATGCACTCTATGTCAAAACCTTCTAGTTTAAAGCGTATACTTCTCTAGCGCGTAATAATAATTGAAAGATTGTTACTGAAGATAACTATTCACAGCCTTAACAGCTAGTCCCTTAACAAAAAAAACAGCTCTGAAAGGGTTAGCTCTACATCGAAATACCAGTCCGCGGTTACCAGGTGTAGGTAATAATGAAATTAGTACAAAAAAGCATCAATTAAGTAAATAAAATTTTAAAAAAGTAAGCAGCAGCCGTTATCAATCGACTGCAGGATGGAAACGTCCTCAACAATTAATGTTGAGGGAATGGACCATAATCTGCCACGCTGTTCCAGTGCGGGTTGGCAGGTCAAGCGTATTTAGCAGTGAGAGGGTTGAACCCTGGTCTATTTAAAGTGCATACTGAACCGCCCCTGACCACTCGACTATAGAAGATGGTATTAATTACGTTAATTAATATATAATTAACATAATTAATACCAGCCTGTTAATTGCATACTATAACGGGGAACAAAGCAGTCATTACTAGGTGCTGGGGGAAGGGGTCAAGCATTTTCAAAATCGCGTTACAACATGTGTAAATGCCCCCTACATTCAACTGCACTGTTTACAGTCAAAAATGACCGGCGAAAATGCATTTACGCTCTTCCCCCAACCTTAAAAATGCAGTGTAAACAGAAAGTTGCTACAAAAAAAAAAAAAAAAACTAAGCGTAAATGCTGATCTATCCAGGCAGTGTTAGGTGGGTCGGAAAACTGCTAGATTGGGGGGATACAAGGACTAATAGATTAACAGTAGCCACTGGCAGAGGAGAAAGTGATTCTTGCACTGCTTCTATTGGAATGAGCAGCAGCCTGGAAAATAAGATGCAGGATATTACAGAGACTGCTGGGAATCATGGGGGGTACAAGTGAACACATGGGTTGTGTTAGGGTGGCTAAGAGGAAGAGCAGCTGCATGTATACTTGCGTGTACACCAATGATAGGAGTTTAGTAAATAAATTTGATGAATTTGAGGTATTCCTCAAAACATCAAAGGCAGATATTGTTGGGATTTCAGAGACGTGGTGTCACACAGATATAAGGAATGCAGAACTGGAATTTGGGGAGTATAATGTGTACAGAAAGGATAGACAGGACAGGAAGGGAGGAGGGGTTATGCTGTTAGTTAAGAAACACATAAAATCCAAGGAAGTGAAGCCAGTCGACATTGCTGGACAGTGCAGTGTCGAGTCCGTTTTGTGCGACATAAGCATTGGGAGATCAAAATTGAGAGTAGGAGTGTGCTATAGGCCTAATGACTCTGATGAGTATAATAAGAAATTGTACAGGGAAACAGAGTGGGCCAGTAAATCAGAGTCTTATAATGGGGGATTTTAATTTCCCAGATATTGACTGCAATTTGTGGATTGGTCACTCACACACTAGCAAGGCTTTTCTAGATTTATTGGATGAGTGTTTTCTACATCAGCATGTTCGGGAGGCAACTAGAGGGAGGAATACTCTTGATTTGATTATCAGTAGTGATTCTTCATGCATTAAGAATCTGCTGTTAAACGAACCACTAGGTGGCAGTGATCACAGTGTGCTGAAGTGGGATTTATTCAAAGAGGTAACTACCATAAAGGGTAAAGGGAAGGGGTATTGCTTTCGTAAAGGCGACTACGATGGACTGAGACAGTATTTAAATTCTATACAGTGGGACCACCTGATGATGTTACCAACAGCAAATTCAAAATGGGAAGCATTCAAAGAACTTATCTTGGAAGCTACTAGGCTTTACATACCAACTAAGAAATATTGTTCAAGGTTTAGGCCTAAGTGGATGTCAGATGAACTCATGAGACATATGGCAGAGAAGAAAAATGCATGGGATACATACAAATTAACACGTGACACAGAAGCCTATGATAGATACAAGTTGATCTGTAACCAAGTTACAAAGGAGGTTAGGCAGGCGAAGCCAGATTACGAGAAATCTTTGGCAAGGGATGCAAAGAAAAACAGCAAAGAGTTCTTTACTTATGTAAACTCTAGAAGGAAGGGGATGAATCAGATTGGTCCACTTGATATCGATGGGTCAACTGTTGATGATTCTGCTCAGGTAGCTAACAAACTAAATGAATATTTTGCATCGACATTCACACATGAGGAGTTATTCAAGAGTAAAGTGGAGGAGAAATTGTTGAAGATAAACACAAGAAAGGCACCTGGGGTGGATGGGATCTATTCAGTTATATTAAAGGAGGCAGCAAAGGAAGTAAGCAAACCCTTAGCCATAATTATGAGAGCTTCCTTGGACTCAGGGGAGGTACCCATGGACTGGAGTTGTGCAAATATGACCCCAATTCACAAAGGAGGATCAAAAGCTGACACAAGTAATTATAGACCTATGAGTTTAACTTCTGTTTAACTCATAGGTAAATTAATGGAGGCACTGGTTAAAGAAGCACTGCAAGATCATCTAGACAAGACTTCAGTTATAGCTCGGACACAGCATGGATTTGTTAAGGGGAAGTCTTTCCAGACCAATTTGACTGGATACTATGATGCAGTCATAAAAGAACTGGATGCAGGGAATAACTTTGATATTATATACTTGGATCTTAGAAAGGCTTTTGATACTGTTGCACATGGAAGACTGCTGCACAAATTGGAGCAGTGTGACATTGGAGGCAAATTGCTGCTATGGATAAAGGGGTGGTTGAAGGGGAGAAGACAGAGTGGTAATCAATGGACATTGCTCATCGTGGACTAATGTTACTAGTGGAGTCCCTCAGGGTTCAGTATTGGGTCCATTATTATTTTATGTATTTATAAATGATATTGATGATGGTATATCAAGCTTAATGTCCAAGTTTGAAGACGATACGAAGGTTGGCAGGGTTGTGAACGACACTACTGACACTATGCAGCTGCAACAGGATCTGGAAAGGTTGAGCAGATGGGCAGAGAGGTGGCAAATGAAGTTTAACGTTGAAAAATGTAAAGTTCTACATATGGGAAATAGCAACCCCAGAGCAACGTATCAACTCTGTGGTACTACACTGACAGTGGTAGAGAATGAAAGGGACCTGGGAGTGGTTGTCAGGCAGATATGAAGTTCTCTGAGCAGTGCAGATGGGCTGCAAGAGTACCTCATGGTGTATTGTCAATGATATATAGGAATTTTTCTAGCAGGGATAAGGAGGTGATTATTCCCTTGTATAAGGCAATGGTCAGGCCATACCTAGAGTACTGTATACAGGTCTGGAGGCCTCATTTCAAGAAGGATGTAGAGCTGCTGGAACGACTACAGAGAAGGGCAACAAGATTAGTGAATGGAACAAAGGGGTGCTCTTACGAAGAAAGGCTTAAGTTTTGCAAATTACAGTGTCTGGAGACTAGGTACCAGCTAGGTTTGTTGTTTGTTTGTTATTTGGTTTTTAGGAGCATTAGCAACTAAGGCCATATTGCTCCGGGAATATGCGGTGGTCATTCCCTGACCTTTCCGCATCCTCCGTATTTGGTGGTGACGGGCTCGAACCCCGGTCTAATCAAGAAGCGTGTGCTACGCACTGCTGCTCCTTCCCACCTGGTTACGGAGGCGCGCCTCCCCAGCGAGGTGTATAAAGCCTTGAATGGTTTAAGCATGCTCAATGCTGATGGGATTCTTCCTCTTGTTATAATCACCTGAGAGGGCATAAATTCAAATTGAGGAAAGACAAATATAGGATAGATGTACGGAATTTTGCCTTTAGCCAGCGGGTGGTTGGTTGGTGGAACAGACTTCCATCCCTTTTCGTGGAAGTTGATAGCCTAAATAAGTTTAAGGCTCAACTGGGCAGGTATTTCGAACGAACAGAGGGGCGAAGTGGAAGTGGTTATTTTTTATTTATTTATTTTTATTTTATTTATTTTTTTTTTTTGGCTGATGCTGCATAAGCTTGCTTTCTTGCATCAAATGCCTCTACTAATGCTAATGCTAATATACATTCTTGAATTTAAATAATTTCTGTTATAAAATATAATTTTTTTAAATTTTTTTATTTAACGTGAATAATAACAATGTCGATTATTATTATTATATTAGAGTCACCCGTAATTCTTTACATAAACTCGTATTTGTGTCTGTAAATCGCGTGTGTTCTCTGGTCGATTTGCTTGTTTTGCTGTTAATAATGTTGATGTTTACTTTTTAATAAAGTAATAGCATACCATACCATACCAAACATATACTACCAAATATTTTGTGAGTTTGGGTCGATGTATGTTATTCGCCTAATAAATCAGCCAATTTATAACTGGTTTATGCACTATTAATATAATAAAGCATTAAAAATGAAAAAAAATATGTCAGTATTATTTATGTAATTATACTAACTCTTGTTAGTTATTCTATGAATATTTATATACTCGATAGTATGTTTTTTAAAAAATTATTAATATTATTTACTAAGCAGGCGTCACGTACCTATACTGCAGTATTGTCTAAAATCCAGAGTGCAAATTCTTTTCCTGCTGACAGCCATGGTACAGCATTATTAATAGATATTTTCATTTCACTCTGTAAGAGTACACTTATAATGAAAATATTTTTATCCGAATTAAATGCATGAAGGGCAGAGAAAATTGGGAATTATTAAGGTTTGAATATGGTAAATATTAAAGTTTGAAAATACTGAATTTAGAAATAGGCAAGTTACAAATGGACGTATCAAATAGCAGTTAAATGGAGACAAAAATGGTACAAAGAGGATGAACTGAGAGTAAACAAAAACAGTGGCCAGCACTGGGGAAGGAGTGGCAATTTGCAAACGGTTACTAGAGCAGGAACAATAGGACTAAGTTATGAAGCGCCTTTGACGTAAGCCGCAACTGGATGAAACACCGCAAGTGACGGGACAGTCTGGCGTTTTCGTCGAAAAAGACTGCGCTAGTGTGGCGATTTCAGGTAAGAGTCCAAGAAGCTCATAGTCTTTAAACACAAGGTTTGACAATTATGTTCCAGGATGACTGAATCCATTGCATCAAAGTACGGTGAACCACATACAATGCGCCGAGACAGTTGAACTATTTGACTGCTACCCTCTAAAAGATAATTTGCGCTTCTAGAGTATATACCATTATTGCAATCATCATCAAACTCTAAAGGCTTCGCCTTGTCGCTGAAACCATACATCTCTGTCTACTGCTGAACGTTTCATTTCCTCATATCCCCTAAAGTTCATTTTCCTCATTAGGTTTTCCGAATTTGTCTTCCTTGGTCGTCCCCTTCCTTTCTTTCAATATTGGAATCAGTTAATATAAATAAATGGATTACATAGAGGACTGATGCAATACAAAAGTCGTTCACACCTAGTTGTGTTAGAGCTGCTGTGTTGTTTTCATTGTATTAAGTGATGGAACAAAGCGGAACATCAAATTTTGTTTTAAGTTCTGGGAAAAGTGTGACTCCGTTCCCTACAAATTGGTAGATATACAGAATAAATGGCAACTGAAGTTTAATGTAAGGGTTCCTAAATGTAAGGGAACAGAAACACCTGGGGAACAGAAATCCAGGAATTAATTTCAAGTTAGGAGAGGGGTTGGAGTTAAAAGTGGTCTAAGACAAAAAAAAAAACAGGCGTTCATTCACATAATTTTCCACACAGTGTAAGCAGGCGTCTAGGAAATGTGGCATCTTATCTGTGATATATATGAATCGTTTAGCTAATACAATAACTACTCTAAAAAGAAGCTGTCTCGCTCGCCCATTTTCTACTTATTTTGAAGGTTTCGGGATGGCCGTAAGAACCTGTAAGACAACGACTACTGTGAATATCCAACAGCGCTTCGAACCCCACAAACGGTCGAAAACGTTCGTGTACTGATTGCTCGTGATTTTCAAATGTTGGAAGAACAATTTCACATCGAGAGAGAAACAATTTCTGGAGGTCTGAAAGAAAGTTTGCGGTACGAACCGCTTTCAAAAATATTGAACTAGCTTCGTTCTTTACGATTCGAAGAGTTTAATCAAGCTGTTGATGATGATCCCTCCTTGATAAAATCGATTATAACCGGTTACAAGTTGTGGTGTTTCGAATACTCTCTGCATACAAAGAGATAAATCAACATACTCTCCAAGACAAAATATTTCTTTTCCAAAAATTAGAAAACCGATGTGATGTTAACCACGTTCTTCAATAGCAAGAGAATCACTCACGACGAGTTCGTTACACTAGGTAAGACAGTGAATAAGGACTACCATGCACAAGTTTTATATTGCTTAATCAAAATATTTCACTCAGAAAAGTATGGATGAAATTATTTGGCAAAGCGTGACACTGCGGAGCTAAATTCGTTCCCCTTATTCTCTTTATTTCCCTTGGACTACTTCTTGTTCCCCAAAATTGTATGCATGCTAAAAAGACGATTTAGTATTAGTATAAATATTGGCAAATAATGTAAGAAAGCAAGCTTATTAGCAAACAAAGAAAGAAAAAAAAAAAAAAAAACATTTCACCTATCCACCCCCTCCACAGTTTGTCTAGTTCTTCCTTGAATTTTTTCAAACTACCCACCTCTACAACAATGGATGATAGTTTGTTCCAGTAATCAACCACCTGCTGGCTAAAGTCAAAGTTCTGCACATCTATTTTGCAACCATCTTTCTCCAATTTGAATTTATGCCACCTCATATGCATAGTCTGAGCAAGAATCCATCAGCACTGGGTTTGCTCAAACCATTCAAAAACCTTAAACACCTCAATCAGATCACCTCTCAGGTGCCTATCTCCAGATGCTGCAACTTGCAGAACTGGAGCCTTTCTTGGTAAAAGCACTCCTTTCATTCCCCTTCTTTGTACTCGTTCCAGCAGCTCTACATCCTTCTGAAAATGAGGCCTCAAGACCTGTATGCAGTAGGCAAGATGTAGCTTGACCATTGCCTTATACAATGGGATAATCACCTCCTTCTTCCTGCTAGAAAAATTTCTGTATATCATTGACAAAACCCCATGAGCTGTCCTGGCAGTCTGTCTGCACTGCTCAGAGAACTGCATATCAGATTGCACAATTATCCCCAGGTCTTTTTCATTTTACGCTATCCTGAATGTATCACCACACTGTTGATGTGTTACTTGGGATGAGTGCTACCCATATATAGTAGCTTGCATTTGTCATTGTTAAACTTTAATTGCTACCTGATTTTTCTTGATCATGCTGCAATAGCATACCTTCATTACTGCCAATAATCACTCTGTCAACCTTTGTATCATCTGGAAACTTAGATAATCCTACTCATCACTATCATTAATAAATACAGAAAACAAAAATGGGACCAGCACCGAACCCCGAGGGACACCACTAATAATATTATTTCACAAAGAGGAGTATCCATTAATAACCACACTGTTTTCTCTCACTCGACCATCCCTTTATCCAGAGAAGCAACTTGCCCTTAATGCCATACTGCTCCAGTTTGTACAGCAGTCTTTTATGTGCAACAGTATCTAAAGCTTTCTTGAAATCCAAATATGACTTCAAAATTATTTTTTTCATCCAGTTCCTTTGTAACCACATCATAGTATCCAATCGGACTGCTTAGCCAAGACCACCCCTTAACAAATCCATACTGTAACTGCAGTATAATTACATTCCTGTCTAGATGGTCCTGCATTACTTTTTTATCCAGTGACACCATTATATTCCCTGGAACAGAACTTAAGCTAACAGGTCTGTAATTACCCATGTAACCTTGATCTCCTTTAGCGAATTGAGGATACATTAGCACATCCCCTGAATCCAAATATGCTCTCATAATTATGGCTAAGGGTTTGCTTTCCTCCTTTGTTGCCTCCCTTAATATAACTGGATAGATCCCATCTACCCATGGGCCTGTTTTATGTTTAACTTCAACTTCTCTTCCACAGTCATCTCAGTTATCACAAAATCATTCATCTCCCTGTTATAATTTGATAAACTTTTGGCACCCCCCTCCCTAAAGAATTCCTCAGGTGTGAATGTAGATGCAAAATACCAATACTGCCTGTCAGCAGCCCGAGCAGGATCAACAGTTAAACCACTGACATTAAGAGGACCAATGTGATTCACCCCCTTCCTTGTACTATGGTCACTAAACAGAACTTCAAATGCATTTAAAAATATTTCCAAAAACTCTGAACAATTTCATAAGTGCGCAACTGCTGAAGGCAATTTCATTCCATTTTATTTCATTCTGATGAAGTTCCAGTTCCTCACTACATATTTCCAAATCGTGCTGCTCTGAATCAGATTTCTGTGAATAATTTTATTTTTTTATAAGAAATTGAAATGTTTTATTAAGCTGATAATTTTGTTCATTTTAATATCTCTTAAGCTTTCTGCACATTATAAAGCAATGGCATGGGTGCCAGTTTATAAGTAGTTCATATTTTAAACGATAAATCTAATGTTGTATAATGTATTGAACAGGTGGCACTTATAGGATTGTCGTTCGCCTTAAGATAAATAACTACATCACGAAATAAAAAGTAATTTAATGGACAAAACATCATTCTTTTCTGTTTTACTAAAAGTCAAACCTTTAACACTACATTACCGAAATTTCGGAGGCAACTAAGTTCTGTTAAAATTATCACCAGATGTCTAGGAACCTTTATTACGGGAATTTGATTAAATATTTGTTTATGCCTTACAAGCAGCTGGTGCATCTTCTATTGACTGGCAACTTCTGAAGTTGCCCCGATTCGCTGCTCACATGGGTATAAACGTTACATTAGTCACACGGAGAAAGATTAAATTTATTCACATGCCCTAGCAATATTTCTATTTATTTCCCGGGTCCATAAGGTATAAGTGTAATTTCCTAAATTATGAAAGAATTCTTCTGCCAGTTTTCTCATAATTCTTACGTACAAATACAATTTTAAACTAACAAACAATGATAAACGACAAACAGACTTTTTTAGCAGTATAACTTGCAGCGTGATATGGAACGTAACAGGACGGTCAAGAACGGATGCTCACCCTTATGACGGAGATATCCATCGTAAGGCGCAGTAAACGTTGTTCTTGCCCCGATTCATCATTTAAAAAGAAAAAAGTTCACATATAGGATTAACAAAATTTAGCTATCCGTACTCAGAGCTGTCTGATGCATCATCTACTTCAAGTAACGCAACAGAATTTAGCACGATATAGTCTACAAGTTGGGTGGATTTTGTCAACTGGCTGGATTTAGTTGGGTTGAATTCAACCTGCAAAGGAGAATGATAACAAAAAAAAGCCGATGAGACCAAATAACAGAAGATAGATTCTTAATTTTATTTTTTAAATCTGCATATTTTATAACGTGGAAGGGCAAGTTTTAATGGTGGTTTATAAATATATTTGTTTGTCGACCACAATGTTTTAATCACAATAAAACAAAATATTTTCTGAGGAGAATGCACCAATAAAGCTGGAAACCAAAATATGTCCAGGATTGGAAAGGCTTGCATGACAATACATTAGACCTACATGAAAAGAGCAGTACTTAAACGAGACGCATAAATACCATACAATTTCAATTAAAATTCATAAATTTTACAGATCTTCATTGGTCTTGTGCTATCAGAAGACTGCGTATTCTTCTACAATCATCAATATCTAAATAAAATACTCATTAAGGAAATTTCTTAGGGTATTATCGCACCGCATTGCAGTCTCACGCACCACAGTTCGCGGGGTTTTCTTACTATGATACTCTCTAGACTAAGCTTAACAGACACCTTAACTTGCTGCTTGGATACTTAAGGTAATATTTGAAGCAATACACACTTACGTTTTCTTGGCTCAACCACTTTAAGGTGATGTATCAGAGTTCAGATACTGCATTTTCAAAACCCAAAAACCAGAGCACCTAGATTTAAAAATAATAATAATAAAGTTCAAATAGTAAACAATTTAAAAACATAATATTTCAATATCTGCACAAAAGTTCAAATGTTTCTTATAGGGTCTTACAAGTACATAATCCCCTTCCCAAACTTATTAAAGCAATAACGTTTTTCGCAATAAATGAACATATCCCTATTTATTACAGTATTATAACAAAAATATTAAATAATTTTAGAAACATTCCAATTTCTTGGTACTTGGTCTCTGCGGGCCTGGATTTGACGCATATTTCGTATTCAATCTTCACATGTCTCACTTCCCTCATTTTGTTGGTACAGATGACGATGCTTAAAACCTTAAGGCAAAGTGATAAAAAAACGGTTTGCGTATCTCATGAATATTAATTATTTATTTATTTTTTTTTTTTTCAAAAATAAAAGGCCTAAAGGTTGAGAGACTTTGGCATGTCCCAAGAAATATTTCTGGAGCATCTTTATTAAATCCCATGTCTGTGTCGGATGCACCATCAGAGTGAGAGTAAAATAGACTGAAATAACCTATCACAGTGTGTATAGAGTAACAGATAGATTATAATATGATGGAGTTTTTGAGCAGTAAAACAAAACCGTAAAGTAGTATAATACCCTTGTTAAAAAAAAAAAAAAAAACATGAACAGTAAAAGTAATCGTTAAAAGCTGAAAACGTAATTCTTAAGTACTAGTCATTATTATAAGGAAAATTATTATTAGACTCTTTGAAAAGTTAGAAACCTTTCCTCTGTTTTCAAAAAGATACGAAAAGTGCTGTATTAGATACAATTAAATAAAAACAGCAAAAATCCTCAACGTCAAATATTTCTGGAAATGCACTTCCTTACTATAAGGAAATATTGTGGATTCGTTTTACGTTTGCTGTTTTCGTTATGAACTCGATTTAATTCCTCAAAACTTTTGGCTACATTATAAATAACACAATAAAAGACCGCTCTATATAAAACTTCCAATTACAATTTAACTTTTAACTCCACTCGCGTATACCCATCTCTCATTTCCTTCATTCTGATAGTACATCGTGCACCACATGGCTCTATCTTTTCTCTCATGCCTCTACTGTAGTTTCTCATTTCTTATTTTAAACTTAGAAAATAAATCATTATTATTATAATAGCGGTAACACGTACTTCCATGCTAGTACGGATTTTACAATGCGCAACATTGTTTTTTTCTCGCATCACAAAATAAATATCACTATAAATAAAACTGAATTCACAGGTATCAGCCTAATATCACTACTAGAGGGTTAGTCGGCAAAGATGCCCAGTGCTAAAGAACTGCTATTATGAGTATTCAATAATTGCATTAAGATTAAGATCTGCTTCCTGAATAAAAGAAGGCTAAACCTGATGATTACCTTTATCTTTGGTACCCTTTCCGTATCACGAATTCGTTTTAATTTTGCGCGGCAGGGTACTTTTTTTTTAAGTATTAGAAATTTAACGAACGTATTCTTTTGTTCTGAAAAATTCCTTCTTGGAAAATAATAAGCGTAAATTGCACAAAAGCCATTTTCGAAACTCATTCGACTCACTTTATGACTCTTAGAATAGCGTCATATTTCACGAAGTTCATTACTCTGGACTAGAAAAGGGGAACATTTCCGCCAGCAGTACTCTAATATCCCAGGTAATAAAATGTTTGTTTGTTTTTTTTTTTGTTTTTTTTTTACCTCCACCGATACACGTACGATTTAACAATGAATTTACTCAATTAAATTGATAGATGCTGTACCTAAGCCTAGAGGCGCCATCTATTAGCAAAACTTGAAATTAAATATCACACTTTATTGAAAGCTTGGATATAACATTATAAAATAAATTTTCTGTTTATACTCTGGGACGACCACACGGTCAGAGGAATTCACCAAATAGATAAAGAGAGAGCGAATACAATGACCAGCACCGTATTTATCAGGCACAAGCTTAAACCCCGGTCATTCATAGCACATGTACTTATGCACCCTGGCCGCTTGACCATTCGGCTACGGCGGCCTTCAATAAGATGCTATTGGGAGGTAGAGGAGAATAAATTAGTTTGATCATTCCGAACAAAAAAGAAATATATACATATAAGCTACCCCTCTGAATAGGGTAGACCTAATTTCAAAATTAGTAGTTCCAGACTTTGGCAAATAAGGTCACTACCAATGGTCGCACCAAATTCAGATCTTTTTACAAATGCTGATTATGGTCATTTGGATGATTACTATGGTGATTCTTATCCCACTGTATCGCATTTGAAATGTCTTTATGTCTCCAGTTGGAGAAGAAAACTATTACATGCACAACCTATTTATAACTTTTAATCAAAAGTTTGTCCGTCTTGCATTGAAGCAGGACCGTGCTTCAACTGTGTATTACAGTCCCATTCTGTGTCAGGACTCCGATGTGTTGTAGCCAGTGCTCCCCTCTCTCTCGGCTGTGAACTCAAATTCTTCATCTAAAATTTTTTTCGCTATTTCATACTCATACCGTGTATATTCACATAAAGTGTGAATACACACACAGTATAAGTATAAAATAGCGAAATGTAGTGTTGTTGGGTTGAGTTGAAATAACGAAATGTAGTGTTGTTGGGTTTTAGGCGTATCAGTGACTTGGGCCACATAACGCCATTGTGTATTATGTCTGCTGTGCGTTCACAGGTCAATTTACATATTGTACGGGCTTAAAAACCCCGGAATAACTGACGGAGGAAACCTACTTCCTCCACTTCAGATCAGCTAAACATAGCTTCGACTGAAGAGGACTTTAGAAATTCCTCCAGTCACAAATGGGAACAGAACCTCTCCAAAGCGGAGAAAACCACTATATCATCAGGAACCAACTAGGTTTAAAAACCAACATAAGAAAAATGAAAACGAAACACCCATCATATGCACATTTTCAGATCACATGCAGAGTGCAAGATCTCCCAGCTATTCTCAGCCCAAATATATGGCCTCAAGGATCAAAAGTGCGCAAGTTTCTAACGAAAGAAAGCCCAACCCAGGGTAGTAACCAAGCATGCATGACAGATCAACAGCCACAAGTCGTTACCTCGTCTGCTATATCCACAATATGAGGAGTATATCTAACAAACCCTGCTCTTCCATGCCGAATTCACTTTCATTTGCCTCTATGAGACCTGGCTCAACTGCACAAGACAACTCGACCTACTCATTAGGTCTTCCACTTATAACTATATCAGCAATTACAGGGCGAATAAACGTGGTGGAGGAGTGATCCTCTTCTACTCCAATTCCTGTCAACAACTAAGAGTCGCATCCAGTATATTGGATAACTGTGAAGCTCTTTGTTGTTCCTTTAAAGTTGACAACTGTTACATCCAGGTCTACTTGGTATATCTTCAGCCAGACCAAAATGAATATGCAAGAATTGAACTCTTAGCTTGGATTGCTCATCACCTACAACCGGCCCTTCCTACCATTGTTGTGGACGAATTTAACATGCCTCAACCACGGTATGCAGAAGCCAAAAATAATCTTGACTAGACCCTAATATATTTTGGGATTAAGAAAAAAGCTACTCTCCCTACCAGAGGAGCTCAAGCCCTCGATCTTGTCTATCACAATCTATAAAATATGATTCCCATCCCACAAAATTTCAAACTTAGATCTGATCATCAGCCTCTTACATTTTAATTCCCCACTGATGGTTTATGTTCACGGACTCATGCAACAGAGCCTATAGCAGTCTACTCGACAACATTTATTAAAACGGAGGTCATTGTCCAACACCTCAGGATGACTGACTGGCACAGTATGTGCTCTATCAGTCGAAGACGCGACAATAGCACTCTCAAAAGAGCTTTCTCAAATTGCACTTTCCGGTGCTTCCAAAGATTTGCGTATCACCACTAGGACTAGTCCCTGGTTATCCAGACTTGATAACAGCCTTTGTTAGGAAGAAAAAAGCCTTCAGAAAATGGAAAAAAACTAAAACAACAGCAGATTATAGTCGTTAAGAAAGAGAGAGCCCACTTCGTCAGATTGAAAAGGCAAGCTCTCTCGTATGATTTTCAATCGTCTTTCACAAAGCCAAAAGGGTCTATTTCAAGCCTCCCGATATTATCTTTGCCGAGCATTCCTTCGCTGAGGGGGCTGACAATAAATTGGGTGAGCTAGCACGTGATGACGTCCAACGCCCTCCACCGTATATTCAACCCTCTAATAGACCTGCCCTATCAGCAGTTACTATCTCGAGAGATCATCTCATAGCAGTAATTATCAAGATCCCCAAATAAAGCGAGAGTGGGGCCAGATGTATTTCTTATATTCATAATCAAGTTATGCAGCACCTACATAATCGATACTCTCTTACACATTTTTCAGAAAATCCTCAAAACTGCTGTGATCCCCAGAATCTGGAACAGCTACCTGTCTCAATAGGATGCTCGCTACTTAAAATATTCGAAAAAGTCATCCACACAGCAATAAACGACCACTGCTTTAACCACAGATCCCCCCCCACTAGCTACATTCTGTGATTAATGGAAGATCCACTACCATCAACCTCCTAGACACCCTTTTCAGGATACAAAGGGCTTTCAAATGCAAGTCGCAAATTGACATTTTGTTTTTTGATATAAAGGTATCATATGATCAAATATCCATTCTCACCTCTTACACATTCTGTAATCCTGTTTTAATATCACGAGCAATCTCTTGAAACTCCTAGTATCAATACTTCAACCTAGACATCTGCTAGTCGCACATCGGTACTTCAGCAGAAGTTTCACCATTTCGAGGAATTGTCCCACAAGGGAGCGTCCTCTCCACAACGCTGTTCCAGGCTGCACTGGAACCCTTTCTGTCGGTTAACCAAGATTTCCTGTTGTGTGCCGTTGATTTGAAATTATTTATCCCTTCAGGGGATCCAAACTCGCCCATTAATCTCTGATGAAGTAACACAGAAACTCGCTCTCCTTGAAGAGTATCTTCATTCCACTGGTTTGCAAATAAGTAAAGACAAATCAGATTTCACAACGAAATCTCAAAATTACGGTAGATCACTGGAATTACATACGTCACTCCAATGATCTACCATCTTTCTAAAAATTAAGTAAAACAACTAGATATCATATCTTGAGGAAAGGCCAGTATTCGGTCTGTAAAAAGTACCGTCTCCATAAGCACGTAGTAGGCAGGATGCTGTGCAAATATAAAGAAAAGCTGGGGGGGGGGTTCCCTCGGTATGAAAGGAAGTCAGCATTTCCTGTCCATCTCAGTTTCACTGCACACCTACAATAGCATTATGGGGCGACAGAGTTAATTTCTGTGGCTGCGAACTGAGCACAAACTTTTTTAAAACCATGATAAAAAATTATTCTCATTTTTTATAATTCCCCGTGATTCCTCGAACCTTTAACTAATCGGTAGTTAGAAGCATCGTTTCCTTAATGGGGCTTCAATAATTGGGGATCAGTGGTGCATCCGATACAGCAATTACTTCAGTTTTCAAAACATACAGAAAAGAAGACCATTAACAACTAGAAAACTGTATAATTACCTTCAATACACTGGCGAAAAGCGTGTGCGATTATCTAAAGCACTTAAGATGTTTGTTTAAAAAAAGAAATGCATTTAGGAAGCTCCAAAATTCAAATCAAGTGTAATTAGTAAACAGCAATTAGTAAGTGGATTATTAGACTGCAGTTATTGGAATGAATGCGCTTCCCAAGATTACCATACACAAACTTAAACGCTGAAGTGAAAGTAAGTTTTGTTTAACCTACTGCCCGCTTTTTTCAGGTAAAATTTTCACGTATACTACGCTAAGTTTTCAACGAATGGCTGAATGAGTTTTTTTTTTTTTTTTTTATTGCAATTTTACTGAATACTGGAAAAATAATAAGCCACATTCAATCACCTCGTCTAGTCTAGAGCAGGAGCTTATTCCTTCATTCCACGCTAATTAAGATTGGGCTAATGCTCTTACTATACCAGATTTTGGTGTACTACGTGAGTAATTTTCCCTCTCTTGAAATATCACATTCGCAATTTGTGCCTAAAAAAAACACTACAAAAACTATAAGCTGTGTCAAAAACACTTAATGATAGCATAACCAGCTCTCCCTTAAACGACACAGCTACCTTTCAACAAGGTTCATTCCGGTCCTTCAGCCCTATATTTGTCTGCTGAACTAGCAAAACTGGTAACTGTGAGCTGATGCAGCCCCACCAAACCGGTTGAGTACCCGGGATCCCTCCCCACTGAGGCTACCAGGCGATAATGCACCTACTAACCGGTTTCGGAATATCTTGACGAGCACATCAAGAAATGAAGTTCAATACATAAAGAGGAAACCAATCAGAATAATAATAATGAATCCAGCTGACAGCTATAATATAACTGGTCAAGGCGCCTGATCAATTCTTTTTTCTCCCAGTTACCCATGATAAAATATTATTGACAAAACAAGGCGTACAATAATCAAAGCACATCAAAACTACTTTTTTTTTTTTGTTAGTGCATTGGCTTCTGTGGCCATAATGCACCTCCCAAAGTTTTTGCATTTTACTCTAATCCAAGCCCGAGGCGGGATTCGAACCAGCGACCTTTGGGTTGCCAGGTAGGCACATTACCCACCTGGCTAGCCCAGTCGGCTCAAAACTACTTAAAACAGAGCATCGGTTCTTATGCCTCCTTCGTTATCTTTGGTCCCCAAGCCAGATTTGCCCACTTCAGTGGCGGTTTTCCTGCAATGGTCCAAAGGTCACGTGGGACCCAAGAACAACGCAATTACTGTTTGTCATGGGAACCCCACGACCTCATTTTTAGGGCCTTTAAACCTATGTACACTACGGCTAATATGGTATTGCTATTACCCTACCTATCTGATATTGCTTGATTTCAGCATCCGCTAGTTGGCCTGGGGCAAGGGGGCTTATCACTTGTAAAACAATACTCATACCGTGTATATTCACCTTTATGTGAATATACACGGTATGAATATATTGACATAAAGTGTGAATATACACGGTATGAGTATGACTTTATTACCTTACCAATTAAAAAGAGAGGCAGATGTATGGCTCTGATGATGTGGATGGATCTTCTTTGGCTTCTTTGTTCAACTCCATCGCACGCTCCAATTTCTAAGCTGTCGAAATAGCTTAGATCTCTCCTTGGTACTCAATGGAGGTGCTTTCGGTGGTCGCATTGCACGTATGCGTGCTCTATACGCCTTACAACTTTCACTATTAGTCTTCGGCATGTTGAATTACAAATTTTTTTTGTCGAAATTTTTTTTATTAAATACGGTGGAGAATGACGAAAGAAATAGCATGATGCAATCAGTAGAGGTACTGATTCAGTCATGCGTCGCTCGTGCCTGGTACGGAGTGGTACAATGGTGGGGGGATGAATCATTTCGTGTCGCATATTCTTGGCGATGTTTGTCAATCCCCGGACGCAACGCACGTATACGTGAGTTATATGCCTTACAACGCTCACTACAGTGGACTCCCCCGCTTTAAGATTGGTTCACCGTATGATCAAATCACTTTATCATGGGCAATCCATAACAAAATGCTGTTCACTATACGATGTGTAGCTCGGTCATTGTGATCAAGAATTGAATTTTAATTCTGGCGATTCTAATAAGCGAAAATAGCAAAACTATTATCCACAAACTATAAAAGTCAAGATACAAAGCACAGATTCACACTTTATTACCTTACCAATTAACAGAACTAAGTGATACGTGAAAATAGGAAGAATATTTTTCACAGGTTAAAAGAAAAAAAAGAAAGAAAGCAAGGCGAAAAGACAGCTACACGGGATATTCCCAGGTGGTCACTCCCCATTACTAATCGCGTTAGCGCTACGTAACTTCGGCGATCGTAAGAAATCGGTGCATTCAACCTAGTACGATAGTTCACAGCGCCCGTAATGCATTTACTTATGGCTTAGTTTGCTGTGTCGCAATTTCGTTGCGCTCAAGTTATTCCCATCTGAAAACTACCTGGAGCTTAAAGAAGTTTCACTTCCAAAATGGCTGCAGAAAGCTTTTTTTTTTTCCTGAAATCGTCGGATGACGCACGAGAACCCATTTTTAATTGATCATGAATGTGACTGCCATAACAATGAAATTATTAATATTCCTCTCGCCGAATTGCTCACTACGCTTCTGACTAAAAATAACAGGTGAAGACAGGATATTAGAGCTGGAAAAGGAATTAGAAAATGTGAATTGGAATATCATCGATTTGGCTGAAACAAGAAGAAGAAATGAATCACTTATAAGTTTATCAAGTGGAAATCTGCTGTACACCAATGGAAACAATGAAAAGAGTGAAGGTGGAGTTGGGTTTCTAGTCCATAAAGATTTTAAAAACAACATTTTGGAATTCAAAAGTACATCACCAAGGGTGTCAAGACTAATACTCAAGATTTCTAAGAGTTACAAGCTAAAGATTATAATGATTTATGCACCAACATCGAGCCATGATGATGAAGAGGTTGAAGAAATGTACACCGAAATTGAGTCTTCTAGATGAGCAGAAAACCCACTACACTATTATTATGGGGAACTTCAATGCTAAGGTGGGAAAAAGACAAAATAGCGCAGAAAGGGGAACTATAGGAAATTTTGGAATTGGTTAAAGAAATGAAAGAGGTGAAAGACTTGTGGAATTTGCAGAATCTTAAGGACTGTCAGTAATGAACACTTTTTTCAAGAATAGGGTGAACAGAAAGTGGACATGGAAGAGTCCAAATGGATTAACAACTAATGAAATCGACTTCATCCTCACTAACAGAAGATATATTGTGAATGATGTTACCGTCCTGAATAAGGTAAATGTTGGAAGTGATCACAGAATGGTAAGATGTATACTTGATATAGATGTAGGAAAGGAAAGGAAAAAACTGACTCGAGTAAATAATACAAAGGTCTTTCAGATAACAGAAGAGGAGAAAAAGTAGTATGTACTGGAACTTAAGAACAAGTTTGAGCTTCTGCAGACTGCTCAGGACCAAGATATCGACGAGGAATATTACAACTTTCTGAAAGTGATAAAGCCCAAAAAACCTATAGGGAAAAAGAAATCCAAAGAAGAAAAAATTAGTCAAGAAACACTTGTCATGATGAACCGAAGACGACAAATGAAGAGCAAGAAAAACATTGACAGGGAGAAAATTGAGTATACTGAGTTATGCAAAAGCCATTAGAAAGAGATTCAGAGAGGACATAAGAAGATTTAACACAAGAAAAGTAGAACAAGCATTAAGGGAAAACAAAGGATTTAAATCAGCAGCCATGAGCAGTAATACAGAAAGACAAATGATACTGAAACTGAAGAATAGCGATGGTGTACTTATAAACAGCAGAGAAGGCATAATTCAAATAACACAAGACTACTATAGAGAATTATACAAGGAGCATGGGAATGATGCCAGCAGTGGGGAAGATGAATTGCAAAGTAGCAACACATACGACATACCCGATATCCTTCCTGATGAGGTAGAACATTCATTGAAGAAAATGAAGAACCAGAAAGCCCCGGGTGAAGATGAAGTTACTGTAGAGTTGTTAAAATTGGGAGGAAGAGACATAACACAAAAACTGGCAAGGCTCTTCACAAAGTGCATTAGAAAAGGTGTGACGCCTAAGCAGCGGAATAATGCAATCATAGTTTTGCTGCATAAGAAAGGAGATAAATCAGAAATTTGAAATGATAGACCAATTAGCTTGTTATCCCACATCTACAAGTTGTTCACAAGGGTAATTACTAACAGATTAGAAAGAATACTTGATGAGAATCAACCGAAAGAGCAAGCTGGCTTTAGGACAGGATTCTCAACTATGGATCACCTTCACGTAATATCACAGCTAATGGAGAAAGCAAATGAATATAAAACACCATTATGCTAGGCATTTGTGGATTATGAAAAGGCATTTGACTCCATACAGCATAAGGCAATGTTTCGGGCACTGGAAAGACAAGGCATAGATACCCCATATATTATGATTTTGAAGAAAATATATGACAGTGCTACCTCCTTTATTAGACTAGACAAAGATAGCAGCAAATTTAAAATCGAGTAAGGAGTTCGACAAGGAGACACAATATCTCCGAAGCTGTTTACTGCTGCCCTTGAGGAAGCTTTCAGAAGATTAGACTGGTCGCAGAAAGGAGTCAATGTGAACGGGGAGTACCTAAACCATTTACGATTTGAAGATGACATTGTGGTCATAAGCCACGATCCCAAAGAATTAGAGGAAAATCTTAATCAGTTATGCACAGTTAGTAAGGATTTTGGACTAAAGGTGAATATGGCTAAAACAAAAGTAATGATGAACAAGTATGCCACAGAAAGGGAAATAATGATTGAAGGAGCAGTAATTGAAAAGGTGGAGTCATATACTTATCTGGGAAAAGTTATTAGCTGTAATAATGATAAATGGCTGGAAGTCAAGAGAAGAATAAATTTTGGATGGATAGCATTCAGGAAATATAGTCACATACTGAAGAGAAATATCCCAGTTAGTCTGAAACGTAAAATAATGAACCAATGTATACTACCCACCATGACTTATGGAAGTGAAACTTGGGCACTCACCAAAAGAATGGAAGAGAAGCTGACAACTACACAGCGAAGAATGGAACGAATTATATTGGGAATCAGACTGTTAGATAAGAAGAGAAACATGGATTAGGCAGCGAACTCAAGTAAAGGACATTCTTATCAAAACTAAAGAACTAAAATGGTCTTGGGCAGGACACATAGCTCGAAGACATGATGACAAATGGACTAAGAAAATAACAGAATGGTATAGTGTATAGTGTGTTCGTGTCTAACGGCACCAGCGGTTTCCCCCATCTCCGCGTTGCTTTCATTGTGGGTGTAACAGTTCACTGTAAAGGCCAGAGATTTAAAAGTGTATGGATATTGTATGAGTGTAGTGTTGTGTATCGTTGTTCTTCTGGCCATTTAGCCGCTAGACCCCTGCTGGGGCCTAACGTTGTCCACACTATGCCTCGTGGAGGCAGACCAGGTACACTAGTATTGAAATATTTACTCTGGCAGGTCCTGCCACCTAATTTCCTGAGATTTCAGTGGCTAGGACCTTAAAAAAAAAAAAAAAAAAATATATATATATATATATATATACATATATATATATAAATATAATAAAATGAAATTTTCGCTCAGTGGGGGTTAAGAAAATTGTGTAGAAAGGCCAAATGAGTTTACTGTGAACGGAAATAAATTTAGCCATTATTAAATTTTAAGTTATGTGGGGTACACTTTACTGGGGTACGTATTAGGTAGAGGTGGGGGGGAGACAGAAGGCTGGGGGAAAAGACAGAAATATGGGGACGATAGAGAAGGCTACCCCAGATAATCGGCAGGGCAGGCCCATGCCCCACCAGGCGAAGAGGGGAGTGGCAAGGAGGTGAGGGGACGGAAGACACCGTCCCCTCCCCCTGCCGGGGGAGATAGGAAAAGATAGGACCATGCAAGGGAGCATGGTTTGAGAGCCAAGATGGCGAGCAGCAAGCTGCAGTTGGTCTTCAGTGGCATTGGTGTTCCCATTTGGGATATCACTCATGGGACAAGGTCCCGTCCAGTTTAGTCAAGTCAGTTCTTGTCCTTTATTAAGTAGGTTCAGTTGTTATTCCTGGTTGTCATGTATAGGGTTCAGTTCTGCTCGATTGCAGCGAGCACTCGTCTTCTTGCGAACAGCTCTTGGGCGTAGCAGGAGAAAGCCAGGTACTCTTGTTTTGTTTCCAGTATGTTGTGTTCCCGTCCTCTAGGACAATATAAGATCTTTGTTATTAAGATGTTGCGGAGGTCGTCATAAAGCTGGCAATCATACATTAGATGTTGCCAGCTCTCTTGACCACCACAAATACAGGTAGGGTCCTCTTCAATTCCAAAAAGGCAAAGTTTGGCATTGATGGCGCCATGTCCGGTGAGAAGGTATGCTGCATGGAGTCCAGGTGAGAACCACGTTGGGAACTTAGGGTAGACCCTGCCGACGTCAGGTATAAACTTTCTGGTTATCTCTCCTGTATGGGAGTTTGTCCATCTCTCTTGCCACACCTGCAGCAGGTGAGCGTAGAGCCTCTTCTTTTCAACGGTGCGGTTATTTGCTGGGTCAGTTGTATGTCCGAGACAGGTCCTTGAGGTGCCCTTTGCAAGATGGTAAAGTAAACCTTTGCCCACAATCTCCAGATCAAGGGGGAGGACTCCGGTCAAGACCTGTAAAGCGTGGGTGCTCACCGTGCTGCAGGCACGAGAAGTAAATAGTAGAATCGACCTTTGGGTTGAGTTGATGATACGTCGGTTGACTGCGGTAGTAGCCTTGTGATACCATACGCCAGAGGCATATGTGATGATAGGTATGAATATGGCTTTGTAGAAGATATGTAGCGTACGCCGGAGAAGGCCCCAGTCCCTTCGAGCCACCCTAGCAACGAGGGCAGGATATTTCCTAATCTTGGTTCGGATGTTTTGTAGGTGGTCTTTGAAGGATAGGTTGTGGTCAAGGATGACCCCTAGATACTTGAGTTGTTTGGAGAATTTTATTGTCCTCTGGTTTATCTTAATTTGAGGAGGCCGTCGTAGGTCCAAGTTCCCTTTCAGCAAGGCTGAGTTGGTTTTTTCTGGTGATATTCTCAGGTGATTCTGTTTTGCCCAGTTCTGCAGTAGCTCCAAGGCCAGGTTTGCAGATTCTTCCAGTTTTGCCCTTGAGTTCGCCGAGACGGAGAGAATGAGGTCATCGGCAAATGCTTGAGCATCCACTTCTCCGAGGTCCGAGACGAGGAAGGTGTCCAAGACGATGTTCCATAGGAATGGTCCCAGGACCGAACCCTGCGGGCAGCCCCGGTGGATGCTTCTAGAGAGGGTCTGATAGGGCGCATTCACTACTATGAATCTGTTGGATAGGTAGTTCTGTAAGGTCTGATAGAGGTTACTGGGAAGAATGGTATCCAAGAGGAGCTAGAAGAAAACCTGGAAGACAAAGGCGGAGATGGATAGATGAAATTCATGAGTTTGTGGGTAGTAAATGGATGGCCAGTGCTCAAAACAGAAGGAACTGGAAAGTTGCTGGAGAGGCCTTCATCCTGCAGTGGATTGAAAATGGCTGATGATCATGATGATGATGATGTGGCTGCCATAACAATGAAATTATTAATATTCCTCTCGCCGAATTGCTCACTACGCTTCGGATTAAAAATAACAACTGTGATTGTAGAAATGCCTCATAAGCAACACATTGCCTCTCTCTATTCAGGGCCAAATTTATGGCTAGACAAATCAAAATCTTCCAGGCCGTATTTAGCAGAGCTCGTAACAACTGGGCTTCAGTTCTGTTACAATTAATCTTTTGTAATTAGGCGTGTGTCAGCGGATGCCGTAGATCACATTTCATTTATTATACAAACCATTTTATATACAGTCTCAAGAATTTTTTATACATCCATTTATACACAAGTTATAGATACATACATATGGTTTCTATATAATAGAAACCATATGTATGTATCTATAACATGTTTTGGATGGTGCCTAGACTCAAGTCAAACTCCACCTTGTAAATCTGTGTTAGAATCAGTAAAACTGTCTAAAGGAGTGAGAATATTGTGTCTGTGTGTTTTTTATGTAAACACATACACATGCACAGTCAACAACTGGTCACACTATGACATTATGCTAGGATCATCCAACTTTTTTTTTACTAAGAGCCAAAACAGATAAAATGCTGAAGATCGTGGGCCGCATGGATTCTTGCAGGAAGCAGCCTGCATGAACAGTTCCTCATTAACAATTATGCAGAAAATGAAATTCTATTTCGTTTTTAGAAATAAATTTAATTTTCACTATCAATTCATATTTACAGTTTATCTTTTACATTTATTAATTAAACACGAAAATCCAATAAGTATTACATATCTCTAACTAACATTCTTATTACTGTATATGATCATAATAATATTGTTCAATACTGGGGAAAATAGACAAAACATTCTAAGAAAGCATCGCAAAAAAAAAAAAAAAAAAAACGAATATTACTAAAAATGGATATTTTCAAAAGTCAGTGTAAAACGATATTTTTGTGACAAGCTAGTTTTAAACTCGTGGGACAACTTTTGGCTGCCCATTGAGCCAAGGAACGCACAACGTGGAGGATTTGGCAGCAGGCGAACCGCGGATTAGACACCACCAAGTATTATGTGCCATATTTTCATATTAAAAAAAATCCCCTGAAATTGGTGTTTGAGTATTATTTGAAATTAATAATAAGCAAATTATTAATTATTATTATTAAACAGCAAAACAAGCTTATTATTAATAAGCAAAAAAGGAATAAACACACTGCCGGCTGAAATGGTTTACAAAACGACATTCACTCTAACATAAAATCTCGGTAATTAGCAGCCAATCATTGCAAAGCAATGGGCGGCACATGCCCATCGCTCCTTGTCGCACAGATCCATGGGTAAGCACCATAAACTGAATTTAACCCATTATTTTATCATGTCTACTTTGCTTTCTAATATATTTCGCAATTATCAATGAACAAATAATAAAATACATTTTGATATTAAAAAAATACTACAACCATGTTCTAACACTACAAAAAAAAAAAAAGTCTTTATCAGAATGTTTATCATTCTGTTTCTTATAATTTACGGCCTGACACAAAGTTTTGGATAATAATGTAATAGAATGCTAACTTTTTGTAATGTTTATATTAAAATTTTTATTTAAATTTATTATCTTATTTTAATTTTTTTTTTAATTTGTAAACTAAACTCCGGATAGAGTATCCCCCCCCTTTGATTTGGTGCCCTTGTGCGATTCCAAACCTTCACACCCGCACGTGAAGATCCTGCGTCTTACTTATAAAACCGGATGTTACTGATATGAGAAACGTTTTGTCCCAAGTGTCAAAGAGACAAAAATACTTCATTATTTCCTGCTGTGTAGTCAATTTAACCAAACATCTAATAAAACTGCAAAAATGATATACCACTTACGAAAGGGGAGTGAAACATTAAACTTTCATGGAATTTCTAAATAAAATGCCATTGTCATAAAAACAGAACCATTTGGCGTCCAGTTTTTAAATCTTTGTTGAGATAAACGCTCACCTCACTAAAAACAAGAGGTTGGTCTTCATAGCTTTAAGTTGCTGTAAGCTTTACTTACAAGAACACTTTACACTTTATTACTTATTTACCAAGAAGATACACTTTATTACTTATATTTTAATTTCACAGAAACTCCTTTTAACCTGTGTACAGTATTTAAAATTTACGAAAGTCTGTGCAGAATTTTGCTTTAACTTAATGCTTTATTAAATTCTAAAAAATAAATTTTAACTTTTGACCCCCCCCTCCCCCCCAACCATAATCTTTATTGAGTAACAACAGCAGCAACGTCCTATTCGGTCTTAGGCGCGCTTCTAGTACGACTATGCGTAAAGACGTGGAGAGCTTTGTGTTGACCTTAGTACAAGAAACGGAATCTAATAGAATAATATTACTTCAGAGGAAAAGTTAAGTTGCGTTTCGCGATTTTTACATCACCCCAACCCTCCCATAAACGAAAACATAATAGCAGCCACGACATTTCCCTCCATCAATAAATACATTTTATGTTTATCCTTCGCACTGTCACTAGGTTCAGAGGAGTTTATAAGATAATAAATACAAGAACATTGCTCTATTTTGAGACACATAACGAAATTCACACTCAAGTTCAAGTTACATTATTTTTTATGAAAAAAAAACAATTATGTAATATTCCTATGAATACCAAACTCACATTTAATTTTGTGGTCCCTCTCATCAATAACGCATCATCCGACCACCTCTCCATGCGTGACGTAATTTGTAGTGAAAACACTCAAAATATTGAAAAATATAAAGATTTTTAGATTTTTATAATTCTCAACAGGTCAGGAGGTTAAAACACGAATGTTGATAACATTAAATAATAACCAATAATATTATATACTTGGGAAAAGGAACAAAAACATTTTATGGCCAACAAAGATTTTTGTACGATCATGTTAATACAGAATGCAACTCTAAGCCTGTTACTAGCCGTTCCATAGATTAAATTTAGCGGTAATATGAAAATACAGTACTTGAATAAAAAGAAATGAAAATACAGTATCTGAAGAAAAAACAAACACTAATGTGTTTGTTTTTCCTTCGTAACGTAAGTATAAAGTACAGAATATATGGCATACATACATTAACAAGGCGGCTGCACTGTAAACATTCCAGTTTTTTGCAAATATTTTTAAGTTTTAATGCAATACTTGTTTTAAAACATAATTCATTTTGCTGCAGCAGCCACAAGCACAATTTAATGTCCGACTTCTGAAGAGCGGTCAATCGTCTGCGCTTCAGTCAAAAGGAGAAATAAAAAAAATAAAAAAGCATTAATTTAATTAACCAATAATATCTCTGTGTCTGCTCTAAATGAGAGAGAATACGTCATTGACTCCACCCACACTGTACAACACGTCAAGCTATACTTACTAATATTCCTGCTTAGTTATCAATTGTAGAACTATGTCCACATCTTTTCTTAAAATAATTTATGGTTTTACATATTAAATTGCGCTAATCCACCCTTCTTCCACCAAACATCACAAAGCACAAATTGTTCCTTGAATGTCGGTAATTGCAAATCGGTTTACTTAGTAATACATCTAATAACAGATTCCGCTTCCTAAAATTGCGATACTACCTAGACTAACAAAAGCCCTCTAGTGCCAAGAATTTCGATGAAAGAAAAATTAAAAACAAAACAGCTGAAAATTTTTAGCAGAAAAAAAGTCATAATAGAAACAATACTTTTAAGAATTAAATGTAATACATCTTAAATTTTTAACATTTAGCATTTTCTGTAAATATACGATATAGTATACCGATTCACGGATTTAAATAAAAAACGATAAAAGTAGCCACGGTTAAAAAGTCAGGCATTAAATAAACTCGTAAATATTTTATTTAATAGCGAAATAAATATTACCATTACAATGGGTGTCGTTTTAAATAGTTTTTAAAGAAATTTCAGCCCAGGGGCCTTTATTTTTGTAATAGTTTAAAGAAACGCTTATATTCATGATTTAAAACAAAAAATATTTAGACCACGAGGCTTCAAACTTTAGAAAAATTCAACTACGTATAAATTACTGCTTTTGCATTTAGACATGATACATAAGCACTAAATTAAACTAGTGTTCAAAGAAAATGCATCACCCCTTAAAATTGTAATTGTCGTCCGAATAACGTAAGTATATGGCAATATTTCTTACAGATTGCATGAGATAAGATTGACAAGCGTATGATGATGATGTAATATTGCATCAACTGTTACTTTCAGCTATATAAACACGCTCTGCAAAGAGTTGTAGTCATTCCTTGCTTGTGTGAGGATGGCGAGTTACGAGCAGTTGAAGCCACGAACAAAGAGTGCTATTGTTGCTTTGCGTGAGGAAGAATGTTCTTCCCATCATATTGCTTATAAAGTGTCATGTAATCAGTCGACAGTGAGTAGATTTCTTTCCAAACTCAAGAATACTGGTTCTGCTGATAGGAAAAAAAGGAACCGGAAGCAAACGAGTCTCTACGCCAAAAAGGGGACTGCATTTTGAAGCGCTTATGCCTTAAAAACTGTAAAGCTTCTTCGTCTGAACTGAAAAGAGAATGGCAAGAACATAGTGATAGCAAGTGCAGTAACAGTCAGAAGACGCCTCTTCAAAAATGGACTTGTAGCCCGTCGTCCTAAGAAGAAGCCCCTCCTCACACAAAAAATGAAAAAGGCCCGATTAATTTGGTGTAAGGAGCATGTCAAATGTACCCCCCCCCCCAAAGCAGTGGAAGTCAGTTGTTTTCTCGGATGAGAAGAAATTCAACCTGCATGGCTATGATGGGAGAGCCATGCAGGTCTGGGTAGTGGTATACACTTTACATAAAAAGTAATAGACTTCTCCATTGGAGCAGTGTTTTTTTTTTTATAAAGAAGTGCAATATCACGTCAACTCGTGGCGAAGTGCCTCCCCAATACGATCTCTATGCACTAAGTAGCAAATTCAGTTTTCTCACAGCTGCGTACAAAAAGAGGCTATGCCCGTCGGGTACAATAACTTTATTGAAGTATGTATATACCCTAGATCATTAGGGCGACTTCTAGCATAGACTAGCAAGCGTGTGTTTAATTAGACAAAAATGCACACACGAAATACTTATTTATACAACACTGGACAATAAATTACGAAACAATTTTTACTTTTATTTTTTTTTTACTTGTCTTTAAATCAAAATTAGTTCGTTGACTAATAAAGTAGTGCTTCAGGCCATCATCACAAGTCAGTACTTTTGGGAAAACGAGATTCTGATATACTATCAGAAGCTCGTTTTGTTTAAGAATGGTCACAGAACCATCCACTGTTCCTAGTATGTCCTGTGTTGTCCGACATTTAGCCTCTGAATGGCTTCATCCTTCATCTAGTGGAATAAGTACATACAAGTACTGTAGTATCATTATGTTCATTGTATTGCTTACCTCCTCGGCACTTTTTTGTTGAAAACATGAATTTAAATTAAATAACTTAATTTAATGAAATATTAAGTATAAATGTAATAATCACTGCTATGTTATTAAGAGCCTATACTTAAATGTCGCCCGCAAAAGAATTTTCGAATTATAGATGGCCACGACATGCAAAAAATTTCTCTATCCATGACTTTGTTAAATCACATGGCAATCAATGGCAGATTGAAGAGAAACACAAACCATCGATTAGCCTGAAGTTTACAGCCAAACGGTTATCCGCTTGCATCTGTGAAGTGGGATCACACTGTAGCTCACATCACGTGAAAAGGCTTTGTTTCCATTCTCGTCGTCGACCGAAGTTGAAAAATACTTTTCATCGGAATGGGAAAAAAATTATGTTTTTTTTTTTTTTTTCAGATTGTAGTCGACTTAGTCGGTCTTGAAGATGTTTGCATGGTTCTTTCCACTGGAAACTTTTATTTTTCATCCCACTTGACAAACTGAAGATATGCAATTTGAAAACACATACAGTATACTGAAACCTCATAATCTTAGATTCTAAACAAGCAACTGTAACACCGAAACATTGTAAGGCTAGTTTCACAATGGCGTGCTATCATGTGGTTGAAGTTGTTTAGAGACCACATACTGGTAAAATATTACAGTAAAACTAGGCGCCATGACAGTGTGATACCCAGGATTTGCCAAGCTCTCCATTATTGCATAATACAATACATGAAATGAGACATCTAGTGCTAGCTTGAATCCCTCAATCTCCTTTATAACTTTGCATTTTTCAAAGCATCTCCACTGAAACATGAAGTTTCGTATCCTGCACGTCTAGAATACGCTTTTAACGTTTGTGACAGTTGAATGTTTCCAAAATCCATAATTCTAACTTACTGGTATAAGTTATACACATCAATATCAATAAAGAAAGGAATTCTCTTAAAGATAAAAATGTGCATCCTTTTGATTTTTATACCATTCTCCTTTCCTGATTTGATTTTATAAAATTCTAGTTTTTTAAAATCAATTCACATTTTCCTTCATTTAAAACCAAGCAGTGATCCCAACTTATAAACTGAATGAAAACGTCTATACAGCAGTCAAAAGAAGGGGAACTGCAATGTCATTCTCCACGGGCACTGGTTTCCTTGGCGACAAATTGTTCGCCAGACTAAATGAAGACCAAGAGGCCGTTCAGAAGCCGTCTCACTGGCGCCCGTCTTAATTCACGGCTGAATTAGACTTTTACCTTTCTACTGTTACTCATGACATCACAAAGACAAAGTTGGTGGTACGGTCTCTAACTTGTAAATCTATTGCATCAAATAAAAGGTCAGGAAAAGTGATAGATATATCAATATTTTTTAAATATAATTATAAAAGTCGTCTCATAAAAAAGAATATATGCAACCGTTTACAATTGTTAGTTCGTGTTTATACAGTTAGATATATTTTGGCTAAATTATTTTTAACCCCAAGGGCTCACATCTGGTGAGAATGGGCTTGGCACACCCAGGGTCCAGCTGGATATCATCATTCTTCTCTCTCTCTCTCTCTCTCTCTCTCTCTCTCTCTCTCTTTCAGACACATGGAATTTTAATATTATCTGATCCTCATTATTGCTTAATTCCGGTTCAAGTCACAATACAATTCGTTATCAGTGACGGAGAACAAAAAAAGGCGAGTCGTTGCGAAGGTAACACGAAACGAATGAATATTCTTATGATTAAACATTGTTTATTCTGAGGATTTAAAAAAACATTACCGCAAAAAATGGCATTATTAATTCATCTTTACAAAATAACATACGATCGCTTTAGATATCGCATTGGCCAAACTATATCGCGAAGTTTTATAAAGATAATTTAAGAACTGATGGATTTCATCTACTATTAATTTCAAGAACTTCGCTGTATACCCGATATGAATGATAATTTTGTATACTAAATGATGTCCTACATAAGATTATCACTTAAATCAAATTGAATAAATTTCTATTTATAAATAGAGATGCTTAATTTTCATTATATATCTTTGGGTTTAATTTTGCATTCACAGATGTTTAATTTTGTTTAAGTTTTGTTTTGCATCGATCCAACATAAAGATCTTGTATAAAAGTGTCGATTAGTCATATTGGGAGAAATCAATACTCTTTGATTACCCCACTGAATTCAACATCTCATTTTGGGAAAAAGTGAAATCTCTTTATAAGGAAAAATTAAGAAACATTCATTCGGCTTAGAACTGAACATTTGATAAATAGCTTAGTATTTCTCATTTCGCAAGTCGGCCCTGTGTACTTATAAAACTTCATTTGCACCATCATTAGTAATAATTAATCAAACACTAACTAATTCTTTGTCCTCTAATGAATTAATGTAAAATTGAGTTTAACTTTCCACATCATCTTCCGGTTACTGCAAAATAAAAGTGAAGCAAATTAAATCAGATAGCTTCGCAACCACATGGGAAATATGAGAAAGGTTTAAAAAGCGTTTAATTTTTAATTTTTAGATTAAATTATAGCAATTTCAGTTGTAAACGAAATCGTTTTCCCTGAAGAGAATGTGGATGTGGGGGTTGTGTCTTGTGGCAATAAGCTTTATTTGTTTCGGGAATTTTTCTCCCACTTGAATCACGAAAAACCGTTTCGAATTGTAGACCGAAGTTAATTAACTTCCTTTAAGTAATCATAATTATTTCGAAGACCAAGATGCTTTAATTTGCTTCGAATTGAATTAATGACGTCTCGTCTTTATCGTATTTAGTTACTCAAAATGCTCTAATCAGTTACTTGTTGTCAATGTGTCATAGAGACTTATGAGAATTTTCTAAAGACTGAATTTTCAGCGGTTTCTAGATTTTTCTACGGAGGACAGTCCCTGTTAGATTAATCAACTTTTCGGTACCCATCGAGTAAATTTTCAAGAATTTAATAAAATTTATGATATTACACAAAAATTTGAAGAATCAGGCGAAGATAAGAGTCTTTTTATAACAGTATTATGTAGAGCACTCATTGTGTAAACGCTGATAACCTTGTGATACCTCTCTGCTTTGATTTTCTGAAGAGTTGAAATTACGTCCCCTTATTTTTTTTAATGTAGAGAAAAGTTAAAAGTTAGAAGATAACACAATTGACACTTATGGAAGCCAAAAAATTCAAAATAGAACTTTTCCGGAGGACTTGTTTTACAGGATCACGAGCATCTGGCTTCCTTGCATAGAATCCACTTGAATTAAGCCTTCTTAACACAGTTCGGTTGGAAATGTTTTCACCTGTGGCAGCAGCAATCTCAAGAGACAGTCGATGCAGAACGTCGTAGGGTTCCATCTTGCTGTTAGAGTCAGACAGCGGTCTGTTCTGGTTGACGTAACCCTCGGGCGACCTTGGCCAGCTCTTCTTGTAATGGTTTCTGTCTTCTGAAATTACATCCATATTTTTTTTCAAATTATTTTATTAGAGTCACCCAGAATTTCTTCCATATACCCATTTACACCAGTGATCACTGAATTATGACCACCCCTATGAAAACTGAATGCGACACATTGACCATGTGAGGTACGAGAGTGCGGAGTTAGTCGACCTACGTAGCATAGATAAGGTGTCAGTGGTTCAGTAGGTAGTAAAATTCCGAGCGTGATGGGTAAAAGGAATGATTTATCAGACTTTAATAAAGGACAGATTGTGGGTGCTCGACGAGCTGGTGCCTCGATTTTCCAAACAGCTGAACTGGTGGGGTGTTCGAGACCGCCGTAGTTAAAGTGTACCACGACTGGCATCAAAATGGTCAAACAACGACCTGACGGAAAACTGCAAAGGTCAACGAAAGGTTGATGTTAGAAGTGAGCGCCGGGTCCAACGACTCGTACAGGCGTGGCATGTTGAAGAGTTGACTGCTCAATACAACATGGCCCAACCCAGAACAATATTTGGCGTGACCATGCGTCGCACGCTCACGTATGGGCTATACCAGCAGACAACCCCTATGGCATCCTCTCCTAACCAAGGTTGATCGGCGTTAAAGACTCGCCTGGTGCAAAGAGCATGCAAGTTGGACGTTAGAAGACTGGAAGAAGGTGTGCTGGTCGGATGAGTCAGATTATTTACTCCACACCGTGGATGGTCGTTTACGGATTTGGCGTCAACAACATGAGGCTCGTGATCCATCATGCATGCTATCAAAAGTGCAGGCCGGTGGAAGCGGTTGTATGGTGTGGGGCATATTTCACTGGCAGGAACTTGGAACCCCGGTGCATGTGGAACAACATATCAGTGGTTTCCGCTATCGTCAACTGCTTGCTGACTGTGTACACCCCGCTATGTTACACTTTTTCCCGAATGGCGATGGTGTCTTCCAAGATGACAATGCGCCGAGACATTGGGCATTTGTTGTGCATGAATGGTTTGAGGAACACGGTTCTGACTTCCAGCATATCGATTGGCCTCCAAACCCGCCCCCCCCCACGACATCAATCTCATATAGCACTTGTGGGACATATGGAAAGGCATATTAGGCGTCTGGATACACCAATCACCTCCATACCTGCATTGCTGACCGCATTACACACAGCTTGGTTGGCCATACCTCCCGAACGCTTCCGACATCTTGTTGAATCATTGCCACGTCGGATAGTTGCTGTACTGAGGGTAAAAGGAGGACCTACGAAGTATTAGGTAGGTGGTCATAATTCAGTGATCACTCAGTGTATGTAATGTGTCTGTAAATTGCGAATGTTCTCTGGTCGATTTGCCTATTTTGCTGGACGAAAAAAACTTTGCTATCTGTGCCTGAGACCGACTAACTCAGCCACGGAGTGAAAAAGGCCCATTAAAGTTCTTTGCGTCATCGACAGAATTCGAACGCGGGCCTTTTCCACCCGGTGTGGGGAGGACGGTGACGACACCACTTTGCTACCTGCACGGACAAACTGCTTCCATAGTGCCGAGACGACACTGCGTGACACAGTAAGTCAACGTGCCACCTTCGCCTGCGACAGCCCGGCTTCAAGTCGCCCACCATCTCAAAGAATCATCTAACCGACGATGACTTGCCATCCTGAGTACTGGAGATGTAACTATCCCCCTAAAATGCTAAAAAACGGGAATGAAGTGATGGGGTCGCAACCGGTGTTTTTAGAAGTTCAAAGAAACAGAAGAATATGGAAGAATACACATGTCAGCTTCAAGGGCAGATAATCACCTTCGTCGTATCTGAACTCAAGCCTGATTTGCTTGTGAAAGTCTCGCCAAAGAAATAAGAGAAGTAAAAATCAGAAAGAAAAGAAAGCAGAAAGTATAAATAAAGAAATAAAAAGTAGAAGTAGAAAGAAATATCTGGTAGAACTGTAAGAAATGGGTCTGAAATCATTTCACAATAAAAAAGCACTCTCTAAACAACAGCGACAAGCACCCGTTACGTGGGCTAAATGGCACCTGCACTAGTCGGAAGAAGACTGATAGAAAATTTTGTTGAACGATGAAACAAAAATTTATTTGAGTGGCCTATATACAAATTGCTGTATATCCAAAAACATTCTTTCTTCTCAAATGATAGGCTCAGTCTCATCTTTTCCACAACGGAGAATCGTTTTATCGAGCAAAGATTGTCGAGGGCTTTTCCGCTTCCCAAAAAGTTAAAATATTATTATCTAGTTAATAATGATTCTGGATTTATAATGATCCACCCTGATTTGAACTCTATAAAAATTCTGCATATGTAGTTAAAAAAAAAAAAAAAAAAAAGGAAAGTAGTAGTAGTAGTAGTAGTAGTAGTAGTAGTAGTAGTGGCATGTGATGCAAGGAAGCAAATATAGGAGCTTATGCAGCATCAGCCAAAAAAAAAAAAAAAAAAAAAAATCACACCATTCCCTCCAAATGCCTGTCCAGTTCCTCCTTAAATTTATTCAACCTATCAACTTCCACAACGACAGATGGAAGTTTGTTCCAGCAATTAACCACCCGCTGGCTAAAGGAAAATTTCCGCACATCTATTCTACATCTGTCTTTTCTTAATTTGAATTTATGCCCCCTTAGATTCGTAATCTGAACAAGTGGAAGGATCCCATCAGAATTCAGTGTGCTCAACCCATTCAATGCCTTATATACCTCAATCAGATCACCGCGCAGGTGCCTAGTCTCCAGCCACTGCAATTTGCAGAACTTAAGCCTCTCTTGGTAAGAGGATCCCTTCATTCCCCTCACCAATCTTGTTGCCCTTCTCTGTACACGCTCAAGTAAATCTACATCCTTCCTAAAATGAGGCCTCCAGACCTGTACGCAGTACTCAAGCCGTGGCCTGACCATTGCCTTATACAGAGGGATAATCACCTCCTTTTCCCTGCTAGCAAAATTCCTATATATCATTGACAAAACCCCATGACCTGCCCTGGCAGCCTGTCTGCATTGCTCAGAAAACTTCATATCTGCCTGCACAATTACTCCCAGGTCTCTTTCTTTTTCTACCACCTTAAGTGTAGTACCACACAGTTGGTACGTTTATCTGGGGTTACTTCTACCCATATGCAGTACTTTGCATTTGTCAAGGTTAAACTTCAGTTGCCACTTCTCAGCCCATCTGCCCAAATTTTTTAGATCCTGTTGCAGTAGCACACTGCCATTACTGTCATTAACAACCCTGCCAACCTTTGTATCATCTGCAAACCTCGACATTAAGCCTGATATACCTTCATCAATATCATTGATAAATATACAAAACAACAGTGGACCTAACACCGAACCCTATGGGACTCCACTAATAACATTAGTCCAAGAAGAGCAGCACCCATTGATTACCACCCTCTGTCTTCTAGCACTTAACCATCCTTTTATCCATTGTAGCAACTTACTCTTAATACATTCTGCTCCAATTTGTACAATAGTCTTCCATGCGCAACAGTGTCAAAAGCTTTCCTGAAATCCAAATATATGATATCAAAATTATTTTTCGCATCTAGTTCCTTTGTAACCACATCATAATATCCTATCAAATTGGTCAGACAAGACTTTCCCTTAACAAACCCATGCTGTGTCTGAATTATTGCTGCAGTCTTGTCTAGACGATCCTGCAATGCATCTTTAACCAGCGACTCCATTATTTTACCCGGAACAGAAGTTAAACTAACAGGTCTGTAATTACTCGTGTCACCCTTCGATCCCCCCTTTGTGAATTGGGGATACATTTGCACATCTCCAGTCCGTGGGAACCTCCCCTGAGTCCAAGGATGCTCTCATAATTATGGCTAAGGGTTTGCTTAGTTGCTTTGCCGTCTCCTTTATTTCCTTAAGTAAAGAAACGAAAAGAAAAAGGGTTACTGAAAACCATCATATGAAACGCGAGATGGAGGCAATAATTAGAGTATTATATTATGAAATATTGTACCTCAAGAAACATTAAAAAGCTTCGCGTGCTCCGCGTTCAGACGTTGTAATGCTATTATACATTCTCTTGGAAATTCAACCAAATATTCTTTATGGTTTTAGGTAATAAAACCGTTTTTGTTTGTTTTTTTAACCGCCATTAGTTGCTATTGTTTTTGCCCATTAAATATGACCTTTATCGTAAGGTACAAAAGTACACGCAGGTATCCAGACTTTACACACTCTTTACGGCACTAAACCAGGGGTTAACGTGCGGCTGAGATATCATCTCGACGGAAATATAACACAGGATAAATAAATAACATAGAGAAGATTATATTTCCTTAAAATTAATAAAATAAAATAATAATAATAATACATCAAATTAAAATAATACAATACATAAAAAATTGCACAGAATAGTTTTCTTGAATTCTGTTTTCCGTCAAATTCTTGCCAAGCCGGAGCGCTCTCTTTTTGTCTGTACTTTTTGCTCTTTTTGTCTGTACTTGGACGCCGACCTGTGCAAAATCTATGATTTCGGCGTCCAAGGATTGAGCTAGATAGAGCTTCTGATAAGGGAGGAACCGATCTTTAAAATGTAGCCTCGAAGGAATATATTAGTGACCGAGCATATATTACTAATACAGTATATGCCAGGTTTTTTGTTGTTTTTTTTTTGCCAAATCCATTTATTTTTCAGTCAATATCAGCCTATGGTTATAAATTTCGCAGTGAAGTAACATAAAATAAATTTTAAACATGCATTTAATAAGTATTTTTAATTTTATTCACATTTATCTCGCACAAAACTTGTTTAAATTCACTTTTTCAGTTCTAATAAGAATACAGTCTAAAAGGAATTTTAATTCATTAAACACCTGCTTATGCTCTCATATTTTCAAAAGTTATAGCTGGAAAAAAGGAAACATACGGCTAATTAATATGGAAACTAAATAATATGGAAACTAAAACTACACGAATATCAATGACGATGAGAATAGAAATTTGGAATTAAATGCAAGAAGCCATTAATACAACAAAGAAAGCTATTCATTAGTTTGAAACAATTTAATTGATGGGCTCTTCGTTTCTAAAGGCTTTTTTCATTTGTCACGTCCAATAAATTTGAATGGCTTCTGTAACGGAATTTTTCTTACTGATATTAAAGTAGTGGGTAATGAGTAGCGGTTCTTATTTGCGCTCTTTAAGAATTTTGCACTCAAAAATAAACGCAGATCATATAATCCATTTGCGTAGATATTTTATTGATTATTATAATGCCTTTATATTGCAGGAAGGTGTGATAACGAATGCGAAAGACGCGCTGTCAACATAAGGATTAGTTTAATCTACAGGAAACCACATTCTTTAAACATCGGATTAATTAGGAATTCAGGTGGAAGTACTTGGTTTTTATATCATATTAATCAATTCGTTATTAAAACATGACCGAAGAAGCAGAGCGCTGGGAAAGTGAAAATCAGATCCTCTTTCGTAATGAATAAAATGTTTTTAAAAAATGGTTTGAAGCGGAGGCTTTGAGAAAGAATTCTTTTTGCATAAATTGTGACGCTATAGTTACCATTAAGTTTTTAGAAATAAGAACTAAAAGTTTTAATTGAATTTATAGCCAATATGGCAGTTTTCTGAGATAATTACACAGTGAAAGATGGTTTACTATAAATCAGCTTTTAATTAATTCTAAATGAAAGAGGATTTATGGAGGGAATTTTTCTTACTGATATTAAAGCAGTGGATAATGAGTAGCGGTTCTTATTTGCGCTCTTTAAGAAAAATGCTAAGTACTGTCGTAAGGCAGAAGCTGGAATTTTAAAACGTATGTGAAAAAATAAAACTCTTCAAGAATCTCCACTGGATTGTTCTGCACTCTCTCTCTCGCCATCAACTGCTGGCTAAAAATAATCTGTGAGATGTTAACGGCATCAAGCTACGCTTCGATTATTCGCAGAAGTATTACCATATTTATGAATTTCGTGCCAACCCATATATTGTATTGTCATAAGTAAAAGGCTAAGTTAGTCCATACATATTGGAGAGTTGAGCTCACAAAGAATGGGACAACAGTGAAACTTCTCAAGGAAATGTGATGAAGAATTAATTCATACTTAAAGAACGTCATGATCAGTTCTTATTTAAAAACCTGTCACTACTTTCGATGGTCTCTTTCTGAAAAAAAGGAAAATTTGCACTCGTTCCTTGATCAATTATTTTATTTTATATCTGAAAGCATGATTCAGATGGGAACTAAATATTATTGTTTAATATAACAAGATGGTAATACGGAGCTCCCGATTCCTGTCCCATTATAATGAACTAGGAAGTGATTGGTGATTCATGATTGGTGTGTAGGCCGTAAGAGTAATAGTATTAGCTTTAAAAGAAAAAATCTCATTGAAGCTATTCTAAAACAATTTCCGTAAGGATCCGTTGCTTGGTGAGTAATGATATTTCCTAAATGCAGTATAAAAGTGTGCATCACAACGAATGTTTAACGAGTTCAACGTTTGTTATGCTCCGCTCCTTAATGCTACAATTTAGTTTTTATGGCGGAAGAATCAGTGTCCCAAATCGCACCATGGATGGGCTGTGCAAATCCCACCAGTGAGGTTTGGGAAACGTTTACTCCTTTAATAAAGATTTCTATATTTATGCTTCAGATTGTGACATGACTAAAAGAGAATACGTGAATGATTCCTCCAAGATATGATGAACGCAATAGAATTCAAGATGTGAAAAATTGGACTTAATGAGTATTGTCATAAATATAATTTTGCTAAGCAGACATTTGTGTAACATTAATATGGAAAGCCAACAAGAACTAAGGAATACAGTTGCAATGCAGAAACTAAAAAAAATGTAAATGGGAGAACTATCAGAACAGTCCTCGCAGTCCACAGAAGAATGGTCTTGTTTTTATGTGCATAATTTCATGCGAAAGCTATGAAAAATGTATCGGGTTCAATGATAAAAGTTGTGGCTGTTAAATTGAAAAAATAACTTGCAAATGGTTATCTTTTTTGTCTTTTCTTTGATTTTGTTTCATCTTAATATGCCTTCGTTAAATATTTGATGTTTAACAATTATGTCTTTGAAACCATGTTCATTTTCTAATTTCATAGCATCGAACTGAGATTTAGGAAACCTATGGGACAATATAAGAAACTGATGCCAAAATTGTCACAGTGGCACAAATATCGCTGAGAGAAACTGATTCGTTTTATAAAAATAAAAATAGAATATTCACATTACGCACTCGAAGAAAAACTTTATATGTTACAAATATCTCATTTTTAAAAATACTCAGTTTTTTTCTTGAAATAAGTATAAAATTAAAGAGTGGGGCGATTTAGGCTACCTTGCCCTACAAGGTAAATTAAGAAAGATGAGTGCCTACTCAACACTGTAAATACAGTTCTCTGTACACTGATATGGGAGAGCAAGAAGAGTTACCTGCAAACGAAAAATACAAAGGATGCTTTCGCATTACAGACTTCCATGAAGGAATATATCTGAGGTACTGTCCAAAAAGATCAGTTTAGCTTGGACTCGGAAATCATTTGTTCGAAACTACTTCATAGAAGTAGTTGCCTTCATAAACGACCATAGGGCGAGTTTATCCTAGTTAGAGTACGTATTGAGTCGAGAAGAAATGCAATGGCAGGACTCTCAGTGCATTATTGAACCACGTTGAATGATTCTCCCTCGTCGATGTCACTCTGGCTTCCGAGCTTTCAAACACGTTGGCTGCAACTGAGAATGAGGATTTATTTCAGCAGTTTGGATTTAAAGGAATTGTTTGGATCTAAAGGAATTTCCACAAGGATCAGTTGCTTTGGTGAGTAACGATATTTCTTAGATGCTGTTAATGCTATTATCTTCGACGTTAACGTTCCGTCAATGATAGAGTGCAGTCAGATCAAAATACCCAAGAATAATTAGAGATGCGGAAATGATACTAAATCACGACAGATCAGCACATTAGCAATCACAAAGAGAAGATGAAAAAAATGATATTCAGGTAAAGAGGAAGGGCAACAAATTTCGGCAGATATCGGCAAAAAGGGGTTTGGGACTCATATGGAATGAAGCGCTTACCTTCAAGGAGCATTTGAAAGAATGAATAAAACGTATATGGACCATACGGCAAGAAATATTTGGCATACACCATTATCGGATTATCACACAATATATAAAGTGTTGTCTAACACGATTCTGCTCTACACGTACGTGATTTGGTTTTTCGCGCTATCTGAGATGGTTTATCTGGGTGGAGAGGAACCCATTTACGGCTTCCAGTATAGGCTAACTTTGAAATGATCCCTCTAAGACAGATTATTTTGAAAAAGAATCTGCTGACTTTGGTAGGATTGATGCACTCTGTCCAAGTTCGCTGCAAGACCGACGGCCAGATATAGAAACTAGCCAAATCAACATGTGACGCTGAGAATGTCCCGGAAAAATCTTCCTCGTCTGAATGACATGTTTCCAGCAAATACCTTATAATATTTCAGTGATTTGGATATAACTCCAAAAAAAGTATATAGTGAACAAATATACAGGCGACCAATTCTGGAAAATACTTTCAGCCTAATGAAGTTAACTAGATAAAGTTTAATTGGAATTATGTGAAGTTTACTACGGATAAAGGTGAGTTGGAATTTTTGAAGTATGTTAAATGGTGTAATAATGACAGGTAAAATACAGTCAATGTTTGACTGTATTTTTAACCAACAGGTTAATAATTTAACCTGTTGGTTAAATTATTTGTGATGTAACTGATTTAAAATTTAAAAAAATAATAATATAAATACCTCTTAGGGCATCCTAAGAATCTTCTGACATATGCTGTTTATTTTTATTTTTATCAGACTGCAACTATACGAATTCTAAACGTATAATTGATATAATTAGAACGGCACCATCCTGGAACAAGAAGAAGGATCAAAGTGAAAAGTGGATCTAGAATTCTCTCCCCTGATATGCTTAAATTTCGTTTGGATAATGAAAACACAGAAGTTATTACGGAGAGGACAATGAGTCAGACAGATATGGTGATTCATAAGCCCACCTTTATTTTTTTTTTTTTTTAAGTAGGATATAAAAGGGAAGATAAAGAAAAAAAAAGTGGCTGATAATTAAACAGGTAGTGATATTAAGAAAAAGAAAGCCATTACTCTAAATAAATGGAAGTTTCCTATAAAAAAAAAACTAAATACAGTATCATTAAAATCTGAAAATAAATACGTTTAGATGAAACCCTGAGCACGTATGAAATAGTTTTCATGACGTAGGTGTACATTATTAGAAAACAGAAAAAGTTTGCAATCTTGGTGAAATTAGTCTATTACATAAAGTCTTCACTGATGTACCCGGCATATTGCGCCGTGAACAGATTTAAAAACTTTTATTTTAAACTACACGTGCTTCACTTTACGAAAGCGTGACCATTCACCTGCACTTCGTAAACGAGGATCCTTCTTTTCAGTAAATAATAGATATTGCCTGAAATGCAGCTTTTCTTCCTGAGATGCTTTGCAATGTTTTTTTTTTTTTTTTTTTTTTTTTTGTCTTCCATTCCAATAGGCGCCATATTCCAGTTTTTATCGTTTTTTCCGGCTATTTTAAGGTTCTTACGCAAACGGAAAGATGATTTCAATCAGTAACGGAAAATTTGTTCCCAACAGAAAGATAATCGAATTCATTACGTGCAGCCCAGAGTTATGAAGGATTTTTCAGCCTCTTGAAAGTTTCGAAAAGAAATTTAATTTTCAGCTTTATTTAATCCTTTCTTTTAACATCAATGCACAATAGCAACGGCCGACAGAAACGTCTGTTTACGGATTTAAGGGGAAAATATATTGTACTCAAATGGTTGCGGGGAGCGTTGACATACTTGTAAATTCATGGACGAGATAAATTTCCATTTTCCAAGGTTCTCTTGATTTATAACGACGATGCTTCGAGCTCGCGAGGTGTGAGTGGAATACATAAGTAGGTAAGCAAACAAGCCGATTGTTCGTTTGAAAGGTGTTACCTGCAGGGTTTGTTCACATGCGCTAGAAGGCATGCAATGCAATAAACGATTCATATGTCAAATATCAGAGTTGTGATATTCAAATGAGTGCCACAAGGAACGTGGCTCTGTGAATATCGCTGGATAAATTGACGTCATACGACAGTGACAGAGGAAGTGAACAGTTGTACTGGTCTTGCAACAGCACAATTACTTTGCAAATACAGTACTATTATATTGGAGTGAGGGGATGGAAGAATACGAATTGGAACGAAAATTTTTGCCAACATCAAAGCGATTCTAAAATCTCAGCTGGAATAATTTCACAATTTGTCTCCTGTTAATTAAGAACTAGAGCCACACCTTCTTCTTCTGTTTCCCTTCTCCCCCTTTTATTTTTCTTTCTACCTCTACTCATTCCTCATTTTTATGATTTCTCCCGAATATCTCTCTTTTCATTTTCTTATGATCTTAACATTTCCTTCTTAATTTTTCTCTAAATCTTTCTCAGCTTTTATCCTTGCTCTTTCATTTAACTTTTTTAACTTTCTTCTCCATTTTTTATTTGTAGTTCGCCTTAATCACTAAATCGCTTCAGTTCATGTGTCTGTTCTTTTAATTATTTTTTATCTTTCCTTTTAGATGCTTTTCTGAATCCACATTAGTAGCCACTGGTAATTTATTACATTAGCGTTAAAATAGCATAATGATGCAAGAAAACGAACTTATTATTTGTCTTCCAAAAAAAAAGAACTCAAGGAAGATAACACTCAAGAGAAGTCTGGGCTGATGCCTGAGGGACCTCATCTGCTACTTCAGTCCATTCTGAAGAATATCCTTTTATGTCCACCTTCTGTCTCCTGTCCTTCAGCCAACCGTTAATTCACTGATTAGGGATTGATTGTAGACTTGGTTGCTTCACTGCCCTCTCCCCTTTTGAAACTAATGTAGTTTTAATGATAAAATACAATAGTTGCAAAATACCTGTTTAAATAGGATGCCATTGCGGTTGTATTGTAGATTATACTACCACTTTGATATTGCAAGGGACCTATCGAATTTATTTTCTTTGTATCTCATATTGTGGCTGCCTTCACAACGAGATAGCTGGTATTGCACTACTTCGAATAAATAACTCTTCTTTAGTGGAGAAGACTACTGTTATTTATTTTCAGTGGACACCACCATCCAGACTACCCACCCACCGATGATGAAGCTAGTGGGCTTCATCATCGGTGGGTGGGTAGTCTGGATTGTGGTATCCACTGAAAATAAATAACAGTAGTCTTCTCTACTAGAGAAGCGTTATTTATTCGAAGTAGTGCAATACCAGCTGTCTTGTTGCAAAGGCAGCCACAATATGAGATACAATTAAAACGATGCCTTTTACACTACATACGTAGTTAAAATTTATGGGTAAACTATGGTGTATTTACACCAATGTTATATAGTTAATTACCTAAACCCATATGAAATTATGCGTTGTGCATTTCGTTTTCTAATACATTAAAATATACATATAACTTATTATTCATTGCGAATAAACACTAGCAAAATCATCAGTTTCTACAGAGGCTTTTAGGTATTGACTAAGGTTACGATTGCATTATGTAAGTTCCTTCACTCCATTACGAAGGAGCGTTTCTTTGATCAATTTTATTACATCTAGTAACCACTCTTATCGACCTCTCGGCTGCAGAAAGGAAGCTCGTTATTATCCCTGTAAACTTGGAATAACTTAATGAGAAAGTCCTACACCTCCCTCCTCAGAATAGTCTCAATAGAATGTGGAATCCAGCGTCATCTCTAGCTTATGTATCAAGAGATTTCTCTCCACAGATGTTGTAACTTACATTGTGACGTGGACAAAGGAAGCATCATTTTTCCGCACCAAGATGAAAGTGAAACCACTATATTATGACAGTGAACTGCGTGATCAGATTAGACTTGAACTCTATTTAGTTATTCTAATTATGAGAATTTGTATTTCTTGCAATACATTAAAAGTTTTATGTGTTTCCACCGGAATCGGTACGTTATTAATTATTTATATGACATCCTGTGTTCTACCACTTTGTGAAAGTGGTAGAACACAGGATGCAGGATCATGCTCTCAAAACTGCAGGTACAACGAGTTGACCTGCAGTTTTGAGAGCATGAACTAGGATTTTGCGAAATGATGTAGTCCACGAACAGCGATTTATTTACAATTTAGTAAGCAGTTGAAAATTTCCAATTTTCGGATTGTGTGAGCTGATATACGAGTATCATGATTAGCCTTTTTTACAATACATCCTCTGTGACGGTATTAGTGGTTTCGCTACTTGTCACTTGTTTGTTCAGGTCTGTATTCGAATCCATCGGAAACTATAGGAATTTTTAAAGGCCTCTTTAATCGGGGCTATAGTTTGTGTCTCGGGCAGAGGAATTTTTCACCTCTGAACGTTTCTGAACTCAGAAATACACTCAGTGCAATATGTCCTTGGATGCCAACAGGCTTTATAAATAACAAAAACAACAACAACAACAACAACAACAACAAAAAATGAAAATAAATAAAATAAAAAAAATGTTGAAAGATTTACGGACCGGATTCGAGAGTTTGAAACTACTATCTTCCAATCTCTCTCTCTCTCTCTCTCTCTCTCTCTCTCTCTTTAATTGCTACTAGTAACTAATCATATTACCGTAATGTGGCAACCAAACTACTCAAAAAAGTCTAAAACGTGTAGTATCCTCTTTTAGATTCTTTAATTTTGTTAAAAAATTGAGGTTGATTCGTTGTTCAATTCTTCTGTCTGTCATTTTTCCTGCAAACTGCAAAAATAAAAGGTAATGAAAACCTCTCTCACACTGTAAAGCGAATGAGTATGTTAGAACTTGACTTGGCAGACAACTAGGAAAAGTTTCAATCAACTGCTGCGCCTTTGTTTCATAGGTGGTGCTTGCTGTGTAGCGGCTGCGCCTGCAGTCTTCTTATTTAATAGCCACACCTTGTATTCGTGGTTGAATGGGGAGGGGATTCTAAGTTGCTGATCTGTCTGTTGCTATAAGCTACTGCGGTTTTATGCCTAGGAAAACATGAATTTTTAAAAAGAAAATTAAATATTTTATGAATTTATAGAAACAAGGAAACGTAGAACTCAATAAATATTTTTTATTTAACAAACATTTGACACATTAATAGCCTCTTAATATATTAATATCAGGATCCTAAGCTTCATTTTATCCCTCTTTATATTTAATTCGTGTCTTATAGATTGTGTTTCTCGAACGTTTTTTAATTCTCCCTCCACTCAGACATTACTAATGGTTATTTTCATTCGTACATGTAAAATTATAAAATAGAACGAGAAGGATGCCGCGAATCGAATATTGGTGGTAATATTTTGAAGTGTCGTCATAACGAACTTTTTAATTGAACTTGTCGTTAAACGAGTTAGGCCTGCAGTTTTGAGAGCATGAACTAGGATTTTGCGAAATGATGTAACCTTACTTACATAATAGGAAACGAATGTTTTCTGTCTTTCATGTAGCTGCTAAGGGAAAATTGTGTTTGAGAATCACCAAATGTAGATAACGGTGTATAACTGTGACCCAGGGGATGCTTTATTCTCCGACAGTTAAAGATATAAATTCGATTGCTCTCACACTAAATAGTTTGATTTAATATTGCGTTTCGTAGTGTGAATTTGTTTCTGTTTATGATCAGAGTGGATTTGTTCAGTTTTATAATCAGAAGGAATTTGCGATTTATGAAATTATTTTATCATTTGATTTTTCTAATAATATTTCGTTATACATTATGATATATAGTTGGTAGATGCAACAAACTCTTGAAATTTATTTTGAAAGAGAAATCAATAGCTGATAAAGATATAATGCCCTCCACATAGACGACCCATTCAGATACATGTGTATTTCTGTTAAGCTTTGTAATGTTTATCGTGTCTCCATCTAGTGGTTAAAGTGTAAACTAATCATCTTCAACAGGCAAAATACGCAGAGTCGAGTTCACGTCCACACAGAGGCGGATTTAACGGCGGGCGCACGGGGCGGGCGCCCTGGGCCCCCACTTCTGAAGGACCCACGCAAAACTCCAACAAATTAGTTGAACATATTAGTTCAAAACTTTGTGATTATTATTATGCTATTATTAATTATATTAGACATATATTATATTCAAATTTTATTGGAAATAAAACATTAATAGTACATAATATTTTTTTAGTTTTTTATTTATTTAAAAAATTTGTTAACATGTATTTTTATTTTCCCTATCTCTCTCTCTATCTTTTTTAAGGGGCCCAATATTTTCTTCTGCGCCTGGGGCCTCAACCGACCTTAATCCGCTCCTGTATCCCTGGTTCGAGCACATTCGGAATTAATCTGTTATCCGAATGTCGAAATTGATGTATAATACTTCCATTTGTGTTGGATAAACTTTTGAAAAAATATATATTTAATGTTATTTTTATTGATAAAAATTAGGTTTTCAGTTGTTAATGTTTTCCAGCTCAAATACTCTGTGAAGGGGAATTTTTTCATTTTTATCGGACGACAAAGTGTAAGTGTATGCTGCTGCACTGAACTAAGTGAAGTTGCACGCAGAAAAAAAATGCAAAGTAATGTTTGGCTTATGAGAAAAAAACCCATGCCAATAAAATGAATCAAAGTTCTCTTCATTTAAAACAAATTAAAATTAAAAAATTAGTCATTTGGTGCAAGTATCATATCTCGTAACTTATACTGTAGTGCGTGATAAAGAAATTCAGTGTTTTAATTGTGATAAATAGCTACCTCGTTAGTTCAATTCACGTAGATTGGCGTTAGATAATTTTATTACCTATTATAATAAAAATATAACTTTACAAATGTAACGGTATAGCATAGCACGTATAATGTGTGCTTTTGTTTCTGCTTAACTGGTGAATAAGAGTAGTGTTGTTATTGCATTTACGTATCTGAGTACAGTATTCTCAATTATATTCAGTTTAAAAGTAAATCATGCTCTAAACTAGAGCAGCAAAGCAACGAGTTCAAAGCAGAAGGGATGCTCTGATTCGGGGGGAGAGAACGGAAGGGGTAGATTTTCCTACAAATCATGCCCTGAAGAAATGTGCTGTTTGTGCAATGTTTGCAGTCTAACTGGAACGCGACATGATAAAATCAAGGGTTTTTTTTTTTTTTTTTGTGTTCGATACAAATAATAAAAAAATATGAAGAAATGAGGCACCAATTTCAGCGTTGTGAAGGGACTTTTGAGAGCTGGAGGAGTAGGGTGGATACCCTTGAAGGTATTAAAGCAGGGCACCCATCAAGCTCTCAGCCACCCAAACCAAAGCAAGAGCCCACACCCGAGCACCAGGCAGCACAACGGCAACCCCCAGGGCAGAAAGCACTAGTCCAACAGGAGCTAGCCACTGCTGGGGACCATTTTCAGGAAAAGAGAAAACATATCCCGCAAAAAGGACAGGCGGAACATAACCGGGATACTTCCGCCAGGAGCAAAATTTGAAGACACTGCAGCAACAGACAGCATCCTTAAAGAGCACGAGAGATGACACTGCCGCACACATCGGCACCAATGACAATAAGAGCAGGAGATCTGCTGACCCACCCAACTCAGACAAGATGCCTAATTCAGACAAGAATCATGGAATGTAAAAATAATGCTAATTATTGGGGGAAAAGGAAGAGTATCAATCTGCATCATGTTAAACTACAAGCCAACTTTATAAATACCTCTACCATCCTTGTGTACTGGAGAAGCACTTGCTTAAAGTGAATGACAACAGCGCCAGTCATCTTGTGGAAATTGAGTGTTGTTGTGGAGTTTTAGGAGCATCAGCGACTAAGGCTATATTGCTCCGTGTATACTATCTGTAAATTGCATGTATTCTGTGGTCGATTCTCTGTTTTGCTGAACGAAAAACCAGAGTTTCCAGGAGAGTAAACCAGGTTACCCTCTCCTGAGACTGATTAACACAGTCACGTTGTGATAAAGGCTCATTAAAATCCCTCATGTTATCGACGGGACTCAAATTCAAGTTTTTTCGACCCGGTGTAAGGAGGATGGAGATTCTACCAACTGTGCTGCCCACGAGGGCAATAATGGAGGTGTTAGTGCTTCCTCAATCACTTAAGTTTTCTGGACATAAGCCCCTAGCATTTCTATATGTTAAGCGCCAAAGCAACTAAGACTATGATGAATCCATGTGTTGTCTCTGTAAAAGAATGCATTCTCTGGTCATTTTGCCTGGAAGAAAATCTGAAGTTACAGGAAAAATTCACAGCATCGAAATTTAGAATGAGACTGATAATAAAGTAACATTAATGCAACAACCACACTGATAATGTAACGCTGTTGCCATTATATTAACAGCGTGGTGACTCTTTCGCCATCTAGTTGGAACCATTAGTCTTCCAGGTAATTAAATTAACTGCATGATAAGTCAGTAATGCGCTGCAGTTCCAGTTTCCTTGAGGAAAAGAGAACAGATGGTATGCATGAAAGTTCTGCCACCAGAGTAGTTGTGGTTTCTGTAAACGTCTTCTGCAGACTGTGAAATGATAATCTATTATGAATATTAATAGCAGATGAGAATAACGTACTTTGACTTATTAATATTATTTATATACAGTTTTTCATGTGTTCCTTTAGTCAGAAAACCGTATATAGGGAAATTGAAATTAAAACTTGCGTTTCCGGGAGAAAAACTATGCGGCCGACGTGTGAAACCTGCTATCTTGATTCATGGGTTGAAAATAGCCCATAAAAATCCTTCCAAGCATAGCTGGAGTACTGTATACCTCAATTTCGGTCGGTGACATGCCTCAAACAGCTCTTTTTTGCATGGTGTGAGTGACTAGAAAAAAACCCCTTGAAGACAGTGCTATTTCTGAGAACACGAAGCACATCGAATGTTTATGTGGTTTGTTTTTTTTTTCTCTTTAGCGTTATCTGGTTCATCATATTCTATTTGAAAGTAAGATTGGAATCACCCCAGTAACAGCCAGAATAATAGATATAGATATTAAGAAAATAAAGAGTACTAAAATAACTTCCTCACAAAGATTGGAGCCGTAGCAGTAGTTCCTGCTGTTACACATCTTTCAAATAAAATTGAGCATTGAATATTAAATTGGAAAGCAGGTAGGTCACAAATCTTTAAGGAGAAATTAAAAACGAAACAAAATTTACAATTAATCGATAGCAGATGAAGGTGATAAAAAGACTATGAAAATTTTCACAAAAATTAAACTCAATCAATTTAACCTTCTAAAACATAACGGAGTGAGGAAATCAATCCCCTTTTACCTTTCATCTATGTCTGGATTGTTTGAGTCACCCTATTTAAAAACATTACTTACACGTAATATTTGCAAAAGGTTGCAAGTGCATTGCTTCATTATGCCATTCAAACTTGATGTCCCAGAAAATGCTTTACATAATGCGTACAAAGTTTATTCAGTGGAGAAACTACCATACTGCCAAGTCTTCTAGCTGTAGGGGAAAGGGCGAGGGTACCCAGATCGTTGATTTAGTATGGCTGTTAAAGAACACGAGAGGTCCGTTCCTAAATCTCGCAGGAAGCCCTTATGTCATCAATGAGTTTATTCAATCAGTTCTTTACTTTTCTAGCTTTAAAAGCTAGGCGTTTTGTTGATTTTAAACATATCTATGACAGTATGAGGCTCTTAGATGTAGGAACTTTATTCAAGTGATTCGATCATTTGGAAAGTAATCGCCTAATAAGTATTTTTCACGGTTTCCATTCTACAAAACTTATCCTCACTTGTTTATCGCCATCGTGGGTAGCACAGTTGGTAGAATCGCCATCCTCCCCACATCAGGTGAAAAAGACCTCATTTCGGGTTCGGTCGACGATGTGAGAAATTTTTATGGGCCTTTTTCAAAACGTGGCTCAATTAGTCAGGCTCAGGCGAGGCATGGTGTTTCTCCGGGAAACTCCGGTTTCTTATTCAGCAAACACAAAATCGACTGCAGAATACATGCAATTTACAGACAGTATATACCGAGCAAATGGTCCAAGTCGCTGAATGCTCCTAAAACTCTACTACAAGAACAACAACAGCACAAACAACTGTGTTTATTCCCCCAGGGGCTCACATCCGGTGAGTATGGGCTTGGCACACCCAGGGTCCTGAGCTGGATATCATCATTCTTCTCTTTCTTGGTGATTCCTCTCTCTCTCTCTCTCTCTCTCTCTCTCTCTCTCTCTCTCTCTCTCTCTCTCTCTCTCTCTCTCTCTCTCTCTCTCAGGGTAACTTGGGAATTGCATAAGCTTCAGGCTTTCTTTGCACCATATGGCTAATAATAATAGCGAGGAACCCCCTCACGCCCAGAGCTGAACGGAGGGAACTGAAAGCGGAAATGAAGCAAACGGAAGGAAATAAAAGCAAAGCTGAACGGAGGGAACACAGTTAAAGGCATAAACACTTATGTAGCTCCAGTACTAATATACACCTTCGGGGTCATAGATTGGACTAACACCGAGCAAGAAGATATCATGCGAAAGACAAGGACAATGATGACCAAGAATCGTCAACACGATCCGAAGTCAGGCCTGATAGACCTGATAGAGCAACAGAAAACAGAGATATTTAACCTGAAGGATTACTTTGAGAACAACACAGCACCACTCCACCATGCCACAAAGAAGATAGATAAGTGATATACCCCACTCAATCTAAGCGAGGAACCCCCCTCTCGCCCAGACGGCACAAGAAACGAAGTTAGAAAGATGGACAAAAAAGACATTCCATGGCAGACACTACAATGACCTCCATCAAGATCACATCGATAACATTGCTTCCAATGCATGCAAGCGGGACGTTCTTCCCCAACACTGAAGGATTCATGCTAGCCATCCAATGGAAGAGCCAGAAACTATAGAAAATACATACGAACCCCAGCAGTACTAGAGACCCGAACCCACAAGCTGTACTGGGACCGTGCCATAATAACGGATAAGACCATTCCGCACAACTGACGGACATAACCCTTATAGACAAGATGGAAAAGGCTACCTACTTGATTGACATAGTGGTGCCGAACATTAGCAATGTCCAGAACCATGAGGAAAAAATTAGGAAATACACGGACCTGAAACATGAGGTCAAGGAGTGTGGCATATGCAAGAAGTATCAACCATCCCGATCATCGTCTCAACCACCGGTATGGTGCCAAAGACACTACATAGCAGCCTAGCAGCAATAGGTCTCCCAGACACCTACAAGGAACTCCAGAAAGTCGCAATCCTGAACACCTGTAGGACAGTTAGAGATTTCCTCGACCAACAGTAACACCAGACATTACAACCACCCTGTGTACTTGGTAGCAGTACCCGTCACGGAGTGGAATTCCCCAATCAGGGAGTAATAATAATAATAATAATAATTATTATTATTATTATTATTATCATCTAGTTGAATACTTCAAGTGTCTTGCCTTCATAGATGTCTTATTGTCTGTCTGATTAATTCTTCAAATGTAGGTCGAGTCCATCTCATTTTGTAAAAAAAGTTATGAATATTTGATATGTCCAATTTTTGTTTCCGGTTGCTGGTAACCATTGTGTTTCTTTTTTTTTATTACAAGATGCATAAATTTCTTGTAATTCTAAGAAACCTTGAACAATGGTAAAAAACCATGCAACTCTTATCGGAGGCTGAAACTTATCCGTGACGTGAAAAAGCTCATTCATTGATTTTCGTTTTTTTTTTTTTTTTTGCCAAGATGCAAAAGCAATAGGACGTTAGCATACCGTCCTCAATTTTGTCTTTTCTATAGTCGGTTGGCCTGCTTTTGGATGAAAAACCCGAGTTTCCTAAAAAAAAAAAAAAAAAAAAAATGAAATGCAACTCAACCCTTGCCATGACCATCTAAATCAGCTTAGTGTAAAACAGCCAATAAAAATTCATCCTCCTTTTAATGGGATTTGAACCCAGGCCTATTTGACGTGTTATGATAGGGTAGTGATCAAAGGCACTATGATAATAACCGTGAGGAGCTGAAAAAACAAATGTCAATCTGCTGTTGGGATCCCAACCTAGTTTTATCATTATGATGTGAGCAAACAATGATTGTAGTTACTTTTCTATCAGCACGAAGTTCACTGGATGTGCTTTACATTATAATAGTAAGATAGAGTTTGCGTGCATTAAAGCTTGATATTGGCGCACCATGGCTGAGTGAGCAAGCACGAGGATACAGCAGCACACATATTGTTCAAGCCTGTGTAATTACTAAATACGACAAATTATATTGTCGAACTGATTAACTGTAAACTTCTATGAATAATAGTGGTCGTGCAAGAGTATAAACAGAACATTTTATTAATTATTATTATTGCGCCCTTCCGACCTTGAAAAGAGCCAGTAGTTATAAGCTTTCTAAGTTCATAAAGCGTAGTTTATTGGTGAGTAGATATCTCAATAAGCTACTTTGGGAACAGAAATACCTTCTCGCTGGCACTTTCCCAGGTGTTGTGAATAAATAACTAAATGCAAGGGCAAATCAACAAGTAATGAACTATATGCTGTAACATCTTTATTATCTGAGAAATTGTACCACACTCCACATACATAAAAAACCTTTCAACTCTGTGAAAATATCACTTAATGTAAGAACCGCCACTCGCTGCATTTTATCCAGTGATCATTCGATTTGAACAGGCAGTGAATGCACTTTCGTGAAAATCAGGAGGCTGACGTTTGCACCAATGGTTAATGTCAGAAATGAATTCCATATCACTATAAAACACCACGCAGTGGCTTCGGTCTACCAAACAAAAAAAAAAAGATAAGATAGGGCGAAGTCATTGTATAGGGTGGGTGAGGAATTATACTCCACCCCAGCTGGGCGATCTTTGACAGTGTTGTCCGTGCTCTGTGCCGCCTTGCTTTATCCTGATGAAATTTGATGTCCTGCCGATTCGGTTCAGGTCTTGGTCTAAAATTTTCCACGGACAAGCTGTATCTTTCTTTGCTGATAGTTGTTTCCCTTTCCAAGAAATCGATAAAAACGATGCCATTTTGATCCCAGAATAAAAAGGGGGCCAAAAGTTTTGTAGATGATTTAGAAAATTTTGGCTTTTTGTTTATAGGTGATGTCCAATGTATCCATTTCATAAACTGTTGTTTAGTTTGTGGGGTTATAATGGAAGAGCCAGGTTTCATCACATGTAACGAGCCCTTTATAGCACCCAGGACAGAGAGAACCAAACCACACTAAACATTCACAGATCTTTCCTCGTAGTCATCATCTCTGACGTGAGCAGCTTAGGCACCCACCTAGAACAGATTTTTCTGTACCCAGTCTGTTGATGATGATCAAAATGCTTCTCTTTGATATTTTCGCAGCAACTCTATCACTCTTCTGGAGATTATGCACCTGTCATTTTGAATGAGCTAGTTATTGCGTTCTTCATTTCCACGGTTTGTGATAGATGTTTGTCTTCCGGCTGTTGGTTTTCCCTTGATATCGAAATCACCTTCCTGAAACCATTGGACCCACCTCTGGATATTGTTTCGATCAATTGTCTGATTCCCAAATTGCTAGGAGTTTTGGATAGTTAGATGTCGTCGACTGATCACCCGATTTAAACAGGAATTCCATCAAACACCTTTGCTGGAAACGGCTGCCACTTTGTTCATCTATATTTTCAGCTTTAAAAACACTATAAAAATGATATTAGGCATGTTAATGGGTAATTGGTGTAACAAGTGTACATTATAAATTTCCCCTCTTCTTAATGCACGCGCTTGTGGGAGTAGTGTGCATTACTTATCTTATTAAGCCACCCTTGTATACATATGCGCTTACTGAGTAGACACAAATAATTACACATACAAAGCCCTTTTCATGAACTGGAGCGCTCATTCATAAAAACAATATCAAATGTTTGTAGAATGCGATATAATATAAGTGGGCAGATACGTAGGGATGCCATATGTATGCAACTCGGTGCGCGAATGCACAACACAAAAGATATAAATGAACATGGCATGGCAGTCTGCTCCAGATATGCTGGTATCAGTATCTCGCAAACTGCAAACATACTGGGTTTTTTACATTCGGCAATGTCTTGGGTGCGTTGAGATTCGTCCAGTAACCAAATACCGTTCCGCCAACGGCAATCCTGTGAACGGAAACAGCTCGTTGAGGTAAGAAGCCAACAGACGCTGACTAGACTTGTGTAGGGTAACAAAAGGCTATAGTTAGTCAAATAACTACACTCAGTTCAAAGTAGTAACTAAAGAGGTATTTCCGAAACTCACGACTCGTATCTTGTCATGGATGAAGTATTTCAGTCGACAACCGAACCTGGTTCCATTCCTGTGAGAAAACAACGAGAACGTTCGGTTGCATTGCTCCAGGAATATCAACACTGAACGGTGGAGGATTGAAAAACGTTGTCTGATCCTTCGAATGCTGGTTCTTACTGTTTCATGCTGATGGGAGGAACAGAATGTGGCGAAAACAGAACGAGTTCATGGATCCATTCTGGTAGGTATCAAAAATGAAGGCTTGTGAGTGGCCGTGTAATGGGGTGAGGTGTATTTTCCTGGTGCACATCGGACATCAGTGGAGCAAAATTTGATGCCACAGGTTATCTATAATTTTTTTTCTATGACGCGCGTCCCTTTAGAATTGTAATTACTAGTTCCAAAAACATGAGAGTGAATTCGGTCTATTCCGGTGGCCTCTCCACTCACCAAATCTCAGTCCAATTTAGCACCAGTGTCAGTGGCGTAGCTACCATGTAGGCAGGCAAGGCAATTGCCTCCAGCCCCGGGCCCTTTAGGGTCCCGGTGTCTTTGACTCGCTCGTCTTTTTGCAATTTTCATTAATTAAGTAGGGGCCCAAACATGTTCTTTGCGCCCGGGCCCGAAAAAGGGTAGCTGCGCCACTGACCAGTGTCTTGAGGTAGAACAAGCTCTTCAGAGTATAGATCTACATATACTGTACATCCAGTTTGAAATTAAACACACACACACACACACACACACACACACACACACACACACACACACACACACACACACACACACACACACACACACACACACATATATATTTGAATAATGTTTGAAATAATTGAAAACTGAATCTATCATAATAAAATCTTTCATATCATCACAGGCAGCAGAAAGCATGTTCCTCTACATCAGGGGGTGGGCAACTTTTTTCGTCAGCGGGCCGAATGAAATTTTCGTATCATGATGCGGGCCGAATGAAATTTTCGCATCATGATGCGGGCCGGAATAGATTGAACGATTTAATAAAAAAATCCGAACCTAAAAAATTTTATATTACTTGAATTACCAAATTATTAATGTATTTTTAAAAAAAATCTGAGCGTCCAATTATCATTGAAAATGCGGCATTCGGCATCAATTTTTCTTTTTTTTTTTAATTGGCTCATTTTATGGGCTATATATTATATTAAATTAAAATTTGTAATAATTAGAAAAGGCATAAAACATAAAATATCTCGCACCAATATTATTTTTTTCAATAAGAAGGCAAACCCAAAGGATCTTCGTTCGATCGATGCTACAATAATAATTAGGAAATAACTCTTTGACGCTGCGTAGAATCACTTGGTTACTGTTGTACTGGCCGCGATTCCCGATTGAACCGAATTAAGCCGAACGTTACGGCGAGTGTCGTCAGGTATGGATTTTCTATATTTATGCGTTTACCGAGGGGCCGGATTCAACATCGTCGCAAGCCGGCTGTTGCCCACCCCTGCTCTACATGATGCTTGAAATATAAAAATAAATTAGAATGATGATTAAAAAAATAAAAATAATGTCAGCAGCATGGTAAGACAGAAGAGCGAAAATAGTGAAATTAAACATAATGATCAAACCAACAGGGAGAAAAGAGAAGGGTGCCGGGCATCAAGTCAAAATTTATGTGAAATATCACCAACAGAGATGTAATCCAACTACAATAAAATAGACCAAAAATAAAACAAAAATAGACCACAAATATTTTTGGTCAATTTTTGTTTTATTTTGTTGTAGCTGGTTTACATTTCAGTTTGTTCGAGAGCAAACAAATTGAATGAGTATTTTGCATCTACATTCACCAATGAGGAGTTATTAAGGTTTGAAAATGGCAGAAAGTTATTAAATTATAGCAGGGTGCTTAATGATTTTGTAATAACTGAGAGCAAAGTGGAGGAGAAATTGTTGAAGTTAAACATAAGAAAGGCGCCTGGGGTGGATGGGATCTATCCAGTTATATTAAAGGAGGCGGCAAAGCAACTAAGCAAACCCTTAGTCATAATTATGAGAGCATCCTTGGAATCAGAGGAGGTCTCCACGGACTGGAGATGTGCAAATGCATGCAAAATTCACAAAGGGGATCGAAGGGTGACACGAGTAATTACAGACCAATTAGTTTAACTTCTGTTCCGGGTAAAATAATGGAGTCACTGGTTAAAGATGCATTGTAGGATCATCTAGACAAGACTGCAGCAATAATTCAGACACAGCATGGGTTTGTTAAGGGAAAGTCTTGTCTGACAAATTTGATAGAATTTTATAATTTGGTTATAAAAATAGAAAAAATAATTTTGATATCATATATTTGGATTTCAGGAAAGCTTTTGACACTGTTGCGCATGAAAGACTATTGTACAAATTGGAGTAGAATGGTATTAAGGGTAAGTTGCTACAATGGATAAAAGGTTGGTTGAGTGGGAGAACACAGAGGGTGGTAATCAATGGGTGCTGCTTTTCGTGGACTAATGTTTTTACTGGAGTCCCACAGGGTTCGGTGTTGGGTCCACTGTTGTTTTGTATATTTATCAGTGATATTGTGAAGGTGTCGAAGTTTGCAGATGATACAAAGATTGGCAGGGTTGCTAATGACAGTAATGGCAGTGTGCTACAACAGGATCTAGAAAATTTGGGCAGATGGGCTAAGAAGTGCCAACTGAAGTTTAACCTTGACAAATGCAAAGTACTGCATATGGTTAGAAGTAACTGCAGAGAAACGTACCAGCTGTGTGTTACTACACTTAACGTGGTAGAAAATGAAAAAGACCTGGGAGTAATTGTGCAGTCAGATATGAAGTTTTCTGAGCAATGCGGATAGGCTGCCAGAGAAGGTCATGGGGTTTTGTCAATGATACATAGGAATTTTGCTAGCAGGGAAAAGGAGGTGATTGTCCCTCTGTATAAGGCAATGGTCAGGCCATGCCTTGAATACTGCGTACAGGTCTGGAGGCCTCATTTTAGGAAGGATGTAGTAGTAGTAGTAGTAGTAGTAGTAGTAGTAGTAGTAGTAGTAGTAGTAGTAGTAGTAGTAGTAGTAGTGGCACTTGATGCAAGAAAGCAAGTGTAGGAGCTTATGCAGCATCAGCCAAAAAAAAAAAAAAAAAATCACACCATACCCTCCAATTGCCTGTCCAGTGCCTCCTTAAATTTATTTAACCTATCAACTTCCACAACGACAGATGGAAGTTTGTTCCAGCAATTAACCACCCGCTGGCTAAAGGCAAATTTCCGCACATCTATTCTACATCTGTCCTTTCTTAATTTGAACTTATGTCCCCGTAGGTTGGTAATCTGAACAAGTGGAAGGATCCCATCAGAATTCAGCGTGCTCAACCCATTCAAGGCCTTATAGACCTCAATCAGATCACCGCGCAGGTGCCTAGTCTCCAGCCACTGCAATTTGCAGAACTTAAGCCTCTCTTGGTAAGAGAATCCCTTCATTCCCCTCACCAATCGTGTTGCTCTTCTCTGTACACGCTCAAGCAAATCTACATCCTTCCTAAAATGAGGCCTCCAGACCTGTACGCAGTACTCAAGGCGTGGCCTGACCATTGCCTTATACAGAGGGACAATCACCTCCTTTTCCCTGCTAGCAAAATTCCTATATATCATTGACAAAACCCCATGACCTGCCCTAGCAGCCTGTCTACATTGCTCAGAAAACTTCATATCTGACTGCACAATTACTCCCAGGTCTTTTTCATTTTCTACCACCTTAAGTGTAGTACCACACAGTTGGTACGTTTCTCTGGGGTTACTTCTACCCATATGCAGTACTTTGCATTTGTCAAGGTTAAACTTCAGTTGCCACTTCTTAGCCCATCTGCCCAAATTATCTAGATCCTGTTGCAGTAGCACACTGCCATTACTGTCATTAACAACCCTGCCAACCTTCGTGTCATCTGCAAACTTCGACATTAAGCCTGATATACCTTCATCAATATCATTGATAAATATACAAAACAACAGTGGACCCAACACCGAACCCTGTGGGACTCCACTAATAACATTAGTCCACGAAGAGCAGCACCCATTGATTACCATGTAGATTTGCTAGCTGTACAGAGAAGGGCAACAAGATTGGTGAGGTGAATGAAGGAATCCTCTTACCAAGAGAGGCTTAAGTTCTGCAAATTGGCCTTACATGACATACTTTAATTTATTTATTTTTAATAGATATTTTTAAAATGTGTGCATAAGATAATATCCGCTGTTATCAACGATCGAACGTTTCTCCTAGAGGGCAGTTAGCATATGTGATTATGTTTTCAATGGTTGTTTTACAGGCTAGTAAATTTAATTTTTGTTCTAATGATGTATACAATTTAGAGATTGAACAGGAGTAGAAATTTTTTTATTCTAATGTATGAAATTTTGAAATGGGAACGGTTGTAGGGATTCCATACTCCTACTCCCAGCAGTTAAAGGAAAAAAAACATTGCATCTCCCGTTTGATTCAAAGGCCCAGTTTCATCACTGATCAATAGCGTTAGTATTACTCCAGATTATGGGTACACATTCGGAAGAAATGGTTTCTTTTGCTTGAATCTGGCCCGAATTACTGGCGTAAACTAACCTAATCATTTTTCGCTAGCCAAAAATGAAAGTCTATTAAAAAATTCCACACATTAAAAAAATCCACACTTCTTTTGCTTAAATCCGTCCTGAATTTGGCCATGCCCGCAGTGATTTCAGCCTTTAGTATTAATAGTGGCAAGCTTATGTGGCACCAGCCAATAATAAATAAATAAATAAAAACTTCTCACATTACTTGTCCACCGCCTCTCTAAAATCTGTCTAATACTTTAAATTTAATAGAACTGCTCGTAAGTAATTATTCCTGTTGGCTCCAAAAGGATCTGGCCTTGCAACAAAACCTGCAACATATTCACTCTGCCCATATCATTTTACAACAATGATCAAACATAACATTCCTTGTAATTCTAACTCAGACTTCCAAAAAAATCTTTGCTGGTTTCTTAGATGGACATTTTTTTTAACTCCAATAATGAGCCTGTGAGATCTTTCATGGCTCGTTCTCTCAATTATTATGAGATTTTTTCCTTTCAGTTTGGTACAACAACCGCTAATTTAGCTGTAAATTAATATAACTCTGCCATTGGTTGCCCTGAAATTAGGGAATTTGTAGCATGGAAAATTACCAGGAAATCTAGAGCAAAAGCAACTTTCACCTTTTTATTAACCAGACTGTATTTGTCTGAGAAGCAGATTGTTAATGCAAACCATTTAAGATGATTTTCTATGTTAACTTGTTGAATTTAAACTCTCTTATTAATCCACAACAAAGCTGTTCTTTCTCATGCAACAAAACTCATTCAAATCAATACTGCATATGGGTAGCAATAACCCAAGAGAAACATACCAACTGTGTGGTACTACACTCAGGGAAGTGGAAAGTGAAAAACACCTAGGGGTAATTGTGCAGTCAAATATGAAGTTTGCTGACTAGTGCAGACGGGCTGCCAGGGCAAGTCATGGAGTCTTGGCAATGATATATACGAATTTTGTTAGCAGGGACAGGGAGGTGATTATCCTGTTGTACAAGGCAATGGTCAGGCCACACCTAGAGTATTGTGTACAGATCTGGAGGCCTCATTTTAGGAAGGATGTAGAGTTGCTATAGAACGAGTACAAAGAAGGCAACAAGGTTGGTGAAGGTTACAAAGGGGTGCTCTTACCAAGAAAGAATTAAGTTCTGCAAATTGCAGCGCCTTGAGAATAGGCACCTGCGATGTGATCTGATTGAGGTGTATAAGGCCTTGAATGGGTTGAGCAAGCTGAATGTTGATGGGATTTGTTGATGGTGGAACAGACTTCCATCTTTTGTAGTTGATAGCCTAAATAAATATAAGGCTGAGCTGGACAGGCATTTGAAATGAATGGAGGGGTGAAGTGAGAGGTGTTTTTTTTTTTTTTTGGATGATGGTGTATAAGCTTGCTTTCTTGCATTGTATGCCAATGCTAATGCTGAATTAGCCTATTTCTCTCATTCTGTCTCTCTGTTCTCCCAGATTTACACTATAATCTGTTTTGTTTTATTTTTTTTTTTTTCATTAATTGACTAAGCTCATTTTTATTTTAAAGATTTTTCCATTCTTTTTCTAAAACTATATGTTTTTATTATAAATTATTTTATTGTTACTTTGTTAACTTATTGACCAAAGTAACAATGAAATAATTTATAATAATATTTTAATATCTAAATTTTAATCACTGTTTATGTCAGCCCATATAGCTGTTTCATGACAGTTTTAAGGCATGCTATGCTTGTCATTGTGTCCAGTGTGTCATCTGTGCTTTGTCTCTGCCCTTGAATGCACTGTGACCAACTTATTTTGGCCAAACCTCTGTTTCTTACCTCTTTGTATTGACATTATTGCTTTATATTTCTGACTGCCAGTGAATGAATAGATGATGGCGATGATGATAACATCATCATTGTCATCATCCACTTTCACAATACTAGATGGAAGTTTGTTCCAACAATTCTGCAATTATCCCTCCTCAATTTAAATTTATGTCCCCTTATGTGGGTTGTTTGAGAAAGAGTGAGGATGCTATCAACATTTAGTTTAATCCATTCAAAGGCTTTAATGCTTAAATCAGATCTCACAGCTGACCAGTTTCCAAATGCTACAATTTGCAGAACTGAAGTCTTTCTTGGTAAGAGTATTTTTTTGTTTCCTTCGCTAATCTTGTTGCTGCTCTCTGTACCCATCCCAACAGGTGCACATCCTTCCTAAAACAAGGCTTCCATACATGTATTAGTTAAGAAATACACAAATTCCAAGGAAGTGAAGCCAGTCGACATCACTGGACAGTGCAGTGTCGAGTCAGTTTGGTGTGACATAAGCATTGGGAGATCAAAATTGAGAGTAGGAGTGTGCTATAGGCCTAATGACTCTGATGAGTATAATAAGAAACTGTACAGGGAAATAGAGTGGGCCAGTAAATCAGAGAGTCTTATAATGGGGGATTTTAATTTCCCAGATATTGACTGGAATTTGGGGGCTGGTCACTCACACACTAGCAAGGCTTTTGTGGATTTATTGGATGATTGTTTTCTACATCAGTGTGTTCGGGAGGCAACTAGAGGGAGTAATACTCTTGATTTGATTATCAGTAGTGATTCTTCATGCATTAAGAATCTGCTGTTAAACGAACCACTAGGTGGCAGTGATCACAGTGTGCTGAAGTGGGATTTACTCAAAGAGGTAACTACTATTAGGGATAAAGGGAAGGGTTATTGCATTCGTAAAGGCGACTGTGGACAGTATTTAAATTCTATACAGTGGGATGGACTGTGACAGTATTTAAATTCTATACAGTGGGACCAACTGATGATGTTACCAACAGCAAATTCAAAATGGGAAGCATTCAAAGAACTTATCTTGGAAGCTACTAAGCTTTACATACCAACTAAGAAATATTGTTCAAGGTTTAGGCCTAAGTGGATGTCAGATGAACTAATGAGACATAGGGCAGAGAAGAAAAATGCTTGAGATACATACAAATTAATACGTGACACAGAAGCCTATGATAGATACAAGTTGATCTGTAACCAAGTTACAAAGGAGGTTAGGCAGGCAAAGGCAGATTACGAGAAATCTTTGGCAAGGGATGCAAAGAAAAACAGCAGAGTTCTTTACTTACGTAAACTCTAGAAGGAAGGGGATGAATCAGATTGGTCCACTTGATATCGATGGGTCAACTGTTGATGATCCTGCTCAGGTAGCTAACAAACTAAATGAATATTTTGCATCGACATTCACACATGAGGAGTTATTCAGCGAGGGGAATGCCAGAGGTGAAGTAAACTCTGGCAGTGAGCTAGATGATTTTGTAATAACTGAGAGTAAGGTGGAGGAGAAATTGTTGAAGATAAACACAAGAAAGGCACCTGGGGGTGGATGTGATCTATCCAGTTATATTAAAGGAGGCAGCAAAGGAAGTAAGCAAACCCTTAACCATAATTATGAGAGCTTCCTTGGACTCAGGGGAAGTACCCATGGACTGGAGATGTGCAGATGTGACCCCAATTCACAAAGGAGGATCAAAGGGCGACACAAGTAATTATAGACCTGTTAGTTTCACTTCTGTTCCCGGAAAATTAATGGAGGCATTGGTTAAAGAAGCACTGCAGGATCATCTTGACAAGACTTCAGTTATAGCTCGGACACAGCATGGTTTTGTTAAGGGGAAGTCTTGCCTGATCAATTTGATTGGATAGTATGATGCAGTCACAAAAGAACTGGATGCAGGGAATAACTTTGATATTATATACTTGGATCTTAGAAAGGCTTTTGATACTGTTGCACATGGAAGACTGCTGCACAAATTGGAGCAGTGTGGCATTGGAGGCAAATTGCTTTGCTTCTATGGATAAAGGGGTGGTTGAGGGGGAGAAGACAGAGGGTGGTAATCAATGGACACTGCTCATCGTGGACTAGTGTTATTAGTGGAGTCCCTCAGGGTTCAGTATTGGGTCCATTATTGTTTTCTGTATTTATAAATGATATTGATGATGGTATATCAAGCTTAATGTCCAAGTTTGCAGATGATACGAAGGTTGCCAGGGTTGTCAAGGACACTACTGACACTATGCTACTGCAACAGGATCTGGAAAGGTTGAGCAGATGGGCTGAGAGGTGTCAAATGAAGTTTAACATTGACAAATGTAAAGTACTACATATGGGAAACAGCAACCCCAGAGCAACGTATCAACTCTGTGGTACTACACTGACAGTGGTAGAGAATGAAAGGGACCTGGGGGTGGTTGTGCAGGCAGATATGAAGTTTTCTGAGCAGTGCAGACGGGCTGCAAGAGTAGCTCATGGTGTATTGTCAATAATATATAGGAATTTTTCTAGCAGGGATAAGGAGGTGATTATTCCCTTGTATAAGGCAATGGTCAGACCACACCTAGAGTACTGTATACAGGTCTGGAGGCCTCATTTCAAGAAGGATGTAGAGATGCTGGAACGAGTACAGAGAAGGGCAGCAAGATTAGTGAATGGAACAAAGGGGTGCTCTTATGAAGAAAGGCTTAAGTTTTGCAAATTGCAGTGTCTGGAGACTAGGCACCAGCGAGGTGATCTGATAGAGGTGTATAAAGCCTTGAATGGTTTGAGCATGCTCAATGCTGATGGGATTCTTCCTCTTGCTCAGAATAATCACCTGAGAGGGCATAAATTCAAATTGAGGAAAGACAGATGTAGGATAGATGTGAGGAAATTTGCCTTTAGCCAGTGGGTGGTTGGTTGGTGGAACAGACTTCCATCCCTTGTCGTGGAAGTTGATAGCCTAAATAAGTTTAAGGCTCAGCAGGACAGGTATTTCGAACGAACAGAGGGTTGAAGTTGAAGTGGTTATTTTTATTTATTTATTTATTTATTATTATTATTATTATTATTATTTTGTTTTTGGCTGATGCTGCATAAGCTTGCTTTCTTGCATCAAATGCCTCTACTAATGCTAATGCTAATGTATGCAGTACAAAAGATGTGGGCTTAACAATTGCTTTATAAAACTTTATACATAATTGCAGAGAAAGAAAGCGTTGGGAAGTTTTTCCTTCTAAATTTTAATTTAGGACATCATTAGTTATGTTTTCATAGATGGACTCTCATTGTCCATTGGAGGTGCATCTAGTGTACAGTATTAAAATGATATTGAGTACTTTACAATATAATAAAATAATAAGATTGTTTATTGCTGTGGTAGGGTTGCCATATTCTCAAATACGTTCAAAATATATATGTACTTCAAACATAACAAAATATTGAGGAAACGAGTTACATGTGGATTGACCATCAGAGGTTTTAGCTATTTATTATTATTATTATTATTATTAGCCATATGGTTCAAGGAAGCCTGAGGCTTATGCTGCACCAGCCAAAAAAAAAAAAAAAAATTCCCGAGTTACCCCGTGTGTGTGTGTGAGAGAGAGAGAGAAGTAGAAGGCATCACCAAGAAAGAGAAGAATGATGATATCCAGCTCAGGACCCTGGGTTTGCCAAGCCCATACTCACCAGATGTGAGCTCCAACAGTCGTGCCCAATCCACATGCAACCCATTTCTTTGTATTCTGTGGTCATCAGGCATGCAGGCAGCTGTAAGTGCCTCTCCTTCCTCGTGATTAAAACTAGCATGCTACAAAATTTCATACTGACTTTTGAAAATACCCTTTTTAGTAATATGCAATTTTTTTCTATTGCTTTTTTTATGATGTTTTATGTATATTCCTCAATATTATTACAACCATGTAATTAGAATGTTATTAGTGCATGTAATAGTAGTGTGAGGTTTTCTTATTTAATTATTATGTATAAAAATTTAAGCTGTAAATGTAAATATTGATCATCAAAAATTAAATCATACTTAGAAAAATACATAATTAATGGATGATTCCTTAGTTCTTGCAGTCTGCAAGAGTATTTTATGTTTAGTCCCTAAGCAGAAAAGAAAAGTTATGAAATCAGCCTTACAAGACTGATTTCATAACTAAGATAATTAATACAAAACAAATAAATTAATGAAAAAATATGCCACTGAAAACAGTATTATAACAAAATTTTGTACTCCTCATATTGTGTTTTGCAGTAAATTAAACAAAAATTATTTAACAAAACATTCAAAATAATGAATTATTTATCACTATATAAATGAAGCAATTCAGGCACCAAAGAGAAACTTAAACAGAATTAACCTGGCAGTAGTGGTGGGGCACCTCACAGGTGTCCCTTAAAAATAATGTTCCCATGTTAATCATTAATCAGTGATTAAAAATATGAAGTTTTTTCTACATTCCTAAATATAGTCAGACTTTCACTGCAGTATTTTCCAAAGTGATTTTCTTATGGTTTTCCTATAGAAATGAAATGCGGGAACCTGTCAATTGTCCCACCACCATTTTTGAAACTTTTTGGATTTTGCATAAAGAATGGCATGATACTGAATGTAGATGCTGTATTTTTTTAACATTTCTGGTTACTTAGGGGCTCACGTCTGGTATGGGCTTGCCACACCCAGGATCCTGAGCTGGATATCATCATTCTTCCCTTTCTTTGCGATTCCCTTCTACTTCTCTCTCTCTCTCTCTCTCTCAGGGTAACTCAGAAGTGTGCAGCAAAAGCCTCAGGCTTCCTTGCACCATATGGCTAATTTTAATAATAATACTTGTTTGTCTTCTCCCACCAGGTCAGTAAACATCTACTGTCTTACTCTATTTTTTTTTGAAAGCTTTATTGTTTTCCAAAACCTGGTAGTCTCTCAAAATTGCCATTATTCTATGGGAAACTGTCATACACAGTTTCAATTTTGTGTGCTGTGAAGGGCACCAAATTTGAAATAAATTTTGAAATAACCATGCCTGAAAATGGAAGTAACTTATAGTATTGAATATATATATGTTTTAAAATTTTTTTTAATAATCTATATTATATCCTTTTGCCCCTCTTTCAGAACTCTCTTTGAACTTGAATAACTTAATGACTAAACAAGCTTTTCACCTGATTCCTTTTGCTATAGGATTTATTTAGCAGTAAAATTGAGGAAATAAAAAAAAAAAATATTCCAAAAAATTTTCCAACCAGTTTTCAAATCCTGAGAATTGACCTAGCTCCCAGTGAAACTAACTTGCCATTTACTTTGAGGAGAGGACAATTTCTTAGCTTTTGTCATTAAACTCAACAAATCTGAGGATCAGACATTGAATAAAGTTGGCATTTTTGCTGATGGACAAATTTACTTAGCAATTTCCTTTTCCTGATAATTTTTGTGCAATAATTGTAATTTTTAATAAATATAAGTTAATTATAAATAAATTATAAATTATAAAAAAAATTATAAATAAATATAATTTGAATTAATAAATATTGAAAACAACAATAGGCCCAGCAATGAACCCTGAAGGAATCTACTGATAACATTAGTACATGAAGAGCAGCACCCATTGATAACCACTCTGTCTTCTTCCACTTAACCATCCCTTTATAGTAGACTTTTATGTTCAACAATATAAAATACATTTCTGAAATCCAAGTATATGATATCAGAATTATTTTTTGTATCCCGTTCATTGTTCTGTTTTGTATCCCGTTCATTGTTCTGTTTTGTATCCCGTTCATTGTTCTGTTTTGTATCCAGTCTTGTCTAACCTATCAGATTGGTTAGACAAGACTGCCCCTTAACAGATCCATTCTGTGACTGCAGTACAATTGCATTCCCGTCCCGATGGTCCTTCATTATTTTTTAAGTGACTCCATTATTTTCCCTGGAACAGATGAGAAACGAACAGGTCTGTAATTGCTCCTGCCACCTTTTGATTCTCTTTATGAAATGGGGACACATTTGCACATTTACTGTACAAAGGGACTGTCCCTGAATCCAAGGATGCTCTCATAATTATGGCTAATGGCTTGCTTACCTCCTTTGCTGCCTCTCTTAACATGATTGTATAGATCTCATCCCCATGTGTCTTTTTTTTATGTTCAGCTTCAACAATTCCTCTTCCACTTTCCTTTCAGATATCATAAAATAATTTAGCTCCCCATTGGAGTTTGATATACTTCTGGCATCCCCTCCTCTAAAAAAAAATTCCTTATGTTTGAATGTAGGTGCAAAATATCCTACCCATACAGTTTGTCAGCAACCTGAGCAGGGTCATCAACAGTTAACCCGTTGACATTAAGTAGCCAAATGTGATTCAATCCCTTCATTCAACTGTTATTATAAACACAGAAGTCTTCATCGGAGACTTCATAATCTGCCTTAGCTTGCCTAACCTCCTGGCGCCTCCGTAGCCAGGTGGGCAGGAGCAGCAGTGTGTAGCACACACTTCTTGATTAGACCGGGGTTCAAGCTTGTGACCACCAAATACGGAGGATGCGGAAAGGTCAGGGCATGACCACCGCATATCCCCGGAGCAATATGGCCTTAGTTGATAATGCTCCTAAAAACCAAATAACAAACAAACAAACCTAACCTCCTTTGTGACTTGATTACAGGCTAATTTATATCTACCATTGGCTTTTGCATCACCTGACTATTTATATGCATCCAATGCACTTTTTTTATCTGCCAATTGTCTCACTAGTTCATCTGACATCCATTTAAGTGTGCACCTTGAACAGTATTTCTTCATTGGGATGAAAAGCCTCACTGATTGCTTCCCATTTAGAATTTGCTGTTGGTAACGTCATCAGTTGGTCCCACTACATAGAATTTAAAAACTGTCTGAGTTTTTATAGTTAGGATACTGTAGTTATCCTAATGAAAGCAAAAGCCTTTCCCTTTAGCCTTGACTGTAGTTATGTCTTTAATTAAAATCCACATTAGTATGCTCTTATTGCGGCCACCCAGTGAGTCTTTTACCTGCAGATTCTTAATACATATACAATCACTGCTGATATCCAAATCAAGAATATTGCTTCCTCTTGTTGCTTCTCTAACATGCTGCTCTAGAAAACAGTTATCCAAGAAATATACAAAAGTCTTGCTAGTGTGAGAGTGACCAACCCACAAATTCCTGTCAACATCTGGAAAGTTAAAATCCTCCATTATGAGACATTCTGATTTGCTGGCCCACTCTGTATCTGTATAGCTGTTTTGTATACTGATCACAGTCATTAGGCCCATAACACACTTCTACTCTCAATTTTGTTTTCCTTGTGCTTATATCACACCAAACGGACTGAACATTGCACTGGTCACCCATGTCCACTGAATGCACTGCCTTAGATTTAATATGTTTCTTAACTAAGAGCATAACCACATCCACTTCTCCTGTCCTGTCCTGTTTGTTCTTCCTGTATATATTGTACTCCTTATATTCAAATTAAGCACCCCTTACCTCTGAGAGACACCATGTCTCTTCTATCCCTACATTGTCTGTATGTGATGACTTAATCAGTACTTCAAATTCATCAAGTTTATTTACAATGCTCCTAGCATTAGTGTACATGCACGAATATGTGCACATGTTCTTACTCTTAGTTACCCTTACACAGCCCATGCATTTACTATTTCTGTGATGACCCACAGTAGTGCCTGAAATCCCTGACACCTATCCAGGCTACTGCATTTTCCACTAGAAGCAGTGCAGGAATCGGCTTCACTTCTGCCTGCAGCTCCGATTAATCTATTAGCCTGTGTATTCCCCCAAGCTAGCAGTTTTCCAACCCATCTATCACTGCCTCTATAGCATCAGCAAATATTCTTATGCCCCTTCTGTTTAAGTGCATCCCATCCTTATAAAAACAGTCTCTCTCTCCTATTCACAAGCACAGATCACGCTGAGGAATAATTTACCTCATGAGCCTTGCACATTCTCTCCAGGGCCAAATTGATTGACAAGGCTCTCAACATATCCTCCTTCCTATCATGTTTGGGCAGAATTGCAGACACTTTCAAATTCAGTCCCAACTTGCGACTTTTTCCTAACATTGCCTTGTAGTTTTTAAGTAAGTCCTCAGATCTACTCTTAATATCATTATTGCAATGTGCACAACAATATCACCTTTTGTGCTCTTAAAACATGATATATATTGTACAGCGTCATATAATTTTGCCCTCTGGCAGACATACCCTGGTCCTATTCCATCTATTCTTCTCGTTTGTCCAACAATAGAGTCACAGGACTAACATTTGTTTCCTGATGCACAAATGTTAGTTCTGTTGTTGAGTTGGGCAGCTGAGAGCTTGATGAGGTCCCCCATTTTAACTCCTTCTAGGGCATCCACCCTACTCTTCAAACTCTTATAAATACCCATCAGAATGCTGAGTTGGCACCTAATTTCTTTACACACTCTGTACCGAACTCACACAAAGACATCCCATCAAGTTTACATTATACCTTAATCTATCAAGTTCGGGTTATACTCTAGATATATGTTATGCTGTTCCATTACATTCACAGAGTTTAAATTAGTTACATCCTTATGTAAGTCTCATTTGTGGAGTACTTATCAAGTTAAGAATGAAAGCTATTTAAGAATTAGCTCTATAGCTTTCTCCCTTTAGTTCATGATTTGGTAAGTACTCTGCAGTTGAGGTTTTTATAGGATAGGGCCACAATTACAGACCAAGTAATTACAGACCAGTTAGTTTAACTTCTATTCCGGGTAAAATAATGGAGTCACTGGTTAAAGTTGCATTGCAGGATCATCTAGACAAGACTGCAGCAATAATTCAGGCACAGCATGGGTTTGTTAAGGGAAAGTCTTGTCTGACAAATTTGATTGGATATTATGATGTGGTTACAAAGGAACTGGATGTAAAAAATAATTTTGATATCATATACTTGGATTTCAGGAAAGCTTTTGACACTGTTGCACATGGAAGACTACTGTACAAATTGGAGCAGAATGGTACAGTGGATAAAAGGATGGTTGAGTGGGAGAAGACAGAGGGTGGTAATCAATGGGTACTGCTCTTCGTGGACTAATGTTATTAGTGGAGTCTCACAGGATTCGGTGTTGGGTCCACTGTTGTTTTGTATATTTATAAATGATATTGATGAGGGTGTATCAGACTTAGTGTCGAAGTTGCAGATGATACAAAGGTTGGCAGAATTGTTAATGACAGTAATGGCAGTGTGCTACTGCAACAGGATCTAGAAAATTTGGGAAGATGGGCTGAGAAGTGGCAATTGAAGTTTAACCTTGACAAATGCAAAGTACTGCATATGGGTAGAAATAACCCCAGAGGAACGTTCCAACTGTGGTAGTACACTTAGGGTGGTAGAAAATGAAAAAGACCTGGGAGTAATTGTGCAGTCAGATATGAAGTTTTCTGAGCAATGCAGACAGGCTGCCAGAGCAGGTCATGGGGTTTTATCAATGATATACATGAATTTTGGTAGCAGGGAAAAGGATGTGATTGTCCCTCTGTATAAGGCAATAGTTAGGCCACGCCTTGAGTACTGCATACAGGTCTGGAGGCCTCATTTTAGGAAGGATATAGATTTGCTTGAGTATGTACAGAGAAGGGCAGCAAGATTGATGAGGGGAATGAAGGAATCCTCTTACCAAGAGAGGCTTAAGTTCTGCAAATTTCAGCGGCTGGAGACTAGGCACCTGTGAGGTAATCTGATTGAGGTGTATAAGGCCTTGAATGGGTTGAGCACGCTGAATTCTGATGGGATTCTTCCACTTGTTCAGATTACGAACCTAAGGGGGCATAAAAATCAAATTGAGGAAAGACAGCTGTAGAATAGATGTGCGGAAATTTGCCTTTAGCATGCAGGTGGTTAATTCTGGTGGTTACATCATTCTCCTTCATGAGGAGTTATTCAGGAAGGAGAATGATGTAGGTAAAGTAAACATTGGCAGTGAGCTGGATGATTTTGTAATAACTGAGAGGAAAGTGGAGGAGAGATTGTTGAGGATAAACATAAAAAAGGCACCTGGGGTGGATGGGATCTATCCAGTTATATTAAAGGAGGCAGCAAAGGAAGTATGCAAACCCCTAGCCATAATTATGAGAGCTTCTTTGGACTCAGGGGAGGTACCCATAGACTGGAGATGTGCAAATGTAACCCCAATTCACAAAGCAGGATCAAAGGCTGACACAAGTAATTATAGACCTGTTAGTTTAACTTCTGTTCCAGGTAAATTAATGGAGGCACTGGTTAAAGAAGCACTGCAGGATCATCTAGACAAGAATTCCGTTATAGCTCAGACGCAGCATGGTTTTGTTAAGGGCAGGTCTTGCCTGACCAATTTGATTGGATACTATGATGTAGTCACAAAAGAACTGGATGCAGGGAATAACTTTGATATTATATATTTGGATCTTAGAAAGGCTTTCGATACTGTTGCACATGGAAGACTGCTGCACAAATTGGAGCAGTGTGGCATGGGAGGCAAATTGCTGCTATGGATAAGGGGATGGTTGAGTGGCAGAAGACAGAGAGTGGTAATCAATGGACACTGCTCAACGTGGACTAATGTTATTAGTGGAGTTCCTCAAGGTTCAGTGTTGGGTCCGTTGTTGTTTTCGGTGTTTATGAATGATATTGATGATGGGATATCAAGTTTAATGTCCAAGTTTGCAGATGATACAAAGGTTGGCAGGGTCGTTAAGGACACTACTGACGCTATGCTGCTGCAACAGGATCTGGAAAGGTTGAACGGATGGGCTGAGAGATGGCAAATGAAGTTTAACATTGACAAATGTAAAGTACTACATATGGGATACAGTAACCCCAGAGCAACGTATCAACTCTGCGGTACTACACTGACAGTGGTGGAGAATGAAAAGGACCTGGGGGTAATTGTGCAGGCAGATATGAAGTACTCTGAGCAGTGCAGACGAGCTGCAAGAGTAGCTCATGGTGTCTTGTCAATGATATACAGGAATTTTTCTAGCAGGGATAAGGAGGTGATTATTCCCTTGTATAAGGCAATGGTTAGGCCACATCTTGAGTACTGTATACAGGTCTGGAGGCCTCATTTCAAGAAGGATGTAGAGCTGCTGGAACGGGTACAGAGAAGGGCAACAAGATTAGTAAATGGAACAAAGGGTTGCTCTTACGAAGAAAGGCTTAAGTTTTGCAAATTACAGAGTCTGGAGACTAGGCACCGGCGAGGTGATCTGATAGAGGTGTATAAGGCTTTGAATGGTTTGAGCATGCTCAATGCCAATGGGATTCTTCATCTTGCTCAGAATAATCACCTCAGAGGGCATAAATTCAAATTGAGGAAGGACGGATGTCGGATAGATGTGCGGAAATTTGCCTTTGGCCAGCGGGTGGTTGGTTGGTGGAACCGACGTCCATCACTTGTTGTTGAAGTTGATAGCCTAAACAAATTTAAAGCTCAACTGGATAGGTATTTCGAACGAACGGAGGGGTGAAATGGGAGTGGGTTTTTTTTTTTTTTTGGCTGATGCTGAATAAGCTTGCTTTCTTGCACATATGCCTCTACTAATGCTAATGCTAATTGCTGGAACAAACTTCCATCTGTCGTTGTGGGAGTCGATAGGTTAAATAAATTTAAGGAGGAACTGGACAAACATTTAGAGGGAATGGCTGCATGAATTTTTTTTTGGCTGATGCTACATAAGCTCATATGCATGCTTTCTTGCATCACATGCCACTATTACTATTACAATGTCATTGATGGTAATGGCTGGTTTAGGTGTTATTGAAATGCTGTGTCATTTGTTTTTTTTTTTGATTTGCTGAGACCTGCTGATTCTTTATGAGATACAACCCTTGAGGACAAATTCTTGCTGTTGTATATTTATATCTTTATTATTTTTTTTATTGGATTTTAGTTTGCAAATTTCACTCTACCGGAAAGTGAGGTGCAGAGAATTCTATTTTATATTTTTTAATTCTTTTTTAGATTGATTTTATTTTACAAATTTTCTGTTTTTGCACCTTCCTTAAGCTCTTTCTAAAATATTTTTTATAATTCCAATGCAGTCTATATATATAATGCATAGTTATAATTATGTGTATGTCACCTTTTGCATACATATTTTTTGTAAGGACTTGTTAAGGACAGTGAGCAGTTTTTTTGTAAGTGCTTTTCAAAATATTACTTCAATTTCAGTGTAGTGTAGTGTATAAATACTGTACATACAGTGCAGTCCAGTTTTTTGACTCTGTGCCCTGCCTTTTTTTCTGGGTCCTGTTTAAGGGCAGATCCTCTATGTGGCTCACTTATGCGTTAGAGAAAAAGATATTGATAAACACATGAACTCATGAAAAGCTACATACTGGCAAGATCATGACAAACATCCAGAAGAATTTCAATAAAGCAATACAGACAAAGATTGTGCTATTATACTGGGAGAAGAAGCTGCTTGAACTTAGTTTTATTAAGGACAGACCAAAGTCAGGAAGACTAATTAAAGTAAGCAGAATGGTGTGCTGGTATTAGTCCAGTAGTTAGAGTGCTGGCACTCTACACTACTGGACTGCAGTCTTCAAGCCATGGGATCTAAATGGTCCTGCTTTACCCTTCCAATTCTCCTTTTCTATGAGATTTGGCAGAGTCCCCTCCCCACAGTGTTTGAGCCCAATGCAGTTGACCCATCCACTTCCTCTCAACATACCTGAGTGCATCTGTGAGTCATCATTCATTGAAGCTTTAAAATGTTTACAGGAACATGGAGTCTTCATGTACACAATGAAAGATTACATCATCAAAGATCTTTTCATTTGTTAATAAATTAAGCAATGGAGAAAATGTTAAGCCTGTGACTATTTCCTGGAAGTTTTCAAAAAATTCTGCATATGAAAGTTTGCAAAAAATTATGATCTTTGATGAATATGATATTCGCCTAGTGTTAAAATGGAAAATGTTAATTTCTAGAGCAAGAAGAAGTTGTACTTTAAGGTACCAGAATATCCCACCATGTGTTATGATGTGAGTTGCAGTATCTATAACACACACTAGTAGTTTTGTTTATATTTCTTTGTGAATTTGATCAACTAAAGAATCAATACATTGTAATATTGGTTTTTGAACAACAAAGCAATATGCGGAACACTTAGGGCTACATTTCTGGGGTGTGATTTTGACCAAAATAGGGCCACAGTTCATTTCATCATCAGAATGCAGGAATTATTTAAATTGATTGTTTGTTGCTCACAAATTTTACTTCCCTCTTCATTTGCCACCTTGAAGCTCACATCTGTCATGTCACAATGTATTGTAGTGGTTCATTACACAGAAAGAGGCCCAAAGGTATTACCACATAACGAAATACTGAAGCATGTATGTATGTACAGATATTCTGGATGAGTTATTGTAACTTTTGTTTTTCATTTGCATTTATCACATTACATTTTTATAGGGGAGGAAACTTTGGTACAAATTATTTGTACTTATCATCTTTATTTATTTTTTTTTCCCTCTCTCTCTCTTTTGCTGTGGGGCTATACAAAAAACAAAGCTTGTGATCAAAGTTTGTTTGATGTTCCCAAAATCTTATGGAGTTGAAGAATCAATTAAGTGACAGTATGCTGCTGCAACAGGATCTAGAAAAGTTAGGCAGATGGACTGAGAAGTGGTAACTGAAGTGTAATATTGACAAATGAAAAGTACTGCATATTGCCACAGTAACCCAGAGTAACACACCAACTCTGCATTACTACACTCAGGGTAGTGCAGAATGAAAGAGACCTGGGGGTAATTGGGCAATCAGATATGAAGTTTTCAAAGCAGTGCAAACAGGCTGCCAGATTAGTTCATGGGGTCTTGTCATTGATATACAGGAGCTTTGCTAGCAGGGATAAGGAGGGAATTATCCCTTTGTATAAGGCAGTGGTCAGACCACACCTTGACTACTGAATACAGGTTTGGGGGCTTCATTTTAGGAAGGATGTAGAGCTACTGGAATGAGTACAGAGAAGGGCAGCGAGATTAGTGATGGGAGAAAGGCTTAAGTTCTTCAAATTGCAGCATCTGGAGACTAGGTATGTGCAAGGTGATCTGATTGAGGTCGATAAGACTTTGAATGGTTTGTGCAAGCTTAATGCTGATGGGATTCTTCCTCTTGCTTAGATTATGCCCTTGAGGAGGCATAAATTAAAATTGAGAAAAAACAGTTGCAGAATAGATGTGCAGAAATTTGCCTTTATCCAGTGAGTGGTTGACTGCAGGAACAAATTTCCATCTGTTGTTGTGGAAGTTGACGGCTTAAATAAATTCAAGGAAGAACTGGACAAACTTTTGGAGCGAATAGATGGGTGAAATGGGAAGGGGTTTTTTTTTTTTTTTTTTGGGTGATGCTGCATAAGCTTTTTTTCTTGCATCATATGCCTCTGCTAATGCTAATTACTTTTAGCCAAAAAAAAAAAATTACACTAGACCTAAAAAATCTGGAACCATTACTTTTTGGAATATTTCTCCAAGAGCAGTTGATTATACAAGGGCAGAGAAAATATAGTCTGACCAGATTTAACAAAAAGAAAGAAAGAAAGGAAAAGAAACTGCAGGTGCCAAATTTATGCACCTGCAGTACGTTTTCTAAAATTTTCTGGATTTAAATAAATATCATCTCAGTAGATATTAGAAATTAAAAACTGAACTTATTTACATCTGTAAACATTTATGGCGGCTAGAAAGTAGTGTTAGTAGTTAAAATATATATATTTTTGGCTGATTCTGTATAAGCTTGCTTTCTTGCATCATATGCCACTACTAATTGTAATGCTAAGCGTTTGCTCTTATTTCTCTACAGATACAATGCAGTGAATAAGACAAATCATCGTACCATTGCAATGTTAGGTAAGTCTAAAGATAAGTTAAATTGAGTACTGAAAGTTAAAACTACTCTGTGGCTGTCAACCCATAAAGAAAAATTCTATCTGGGCATCTACTGTTCTTCCCTAGTGTCATTCAGTTCTCTAGCAAGTTTAAAGGTACCTTTGTCACTTACCCATATCATAGGCGAAAAATCAAATCTCGCAGAATTCTTCTCCTTCCTAAAACGAATAGGACTGTATAACCGTTTCTAACTGCTTCTACATGAACCAACACAGGCAGTATGAACCACTTTTCTAAGTGCAATATGGCCTAAGTAGCCATTGCACTTAAAACCCCATAAACAACAACAACAACTGTTCTTCCCTGTCCCACATCATGAATCTAGGATAGGACATTATGAACACAGTGTTCTTTCTTTTGGCCCCAAAGCATAATTTAAACGATATTTTGCCACACTTATTCTTTCATCAGATTTTAGCTTCTGCTATAACTTGGTATCACACCCAATAGCAATTTTCATCTCTTTTGATTTTTTATCTAGTGTTTTATTCTGCCTTGCAAAAATGGAAAATCAGAAGAGTTGTAAATGGCTGGTTGGCATGATATTTGGTTACAATAGAAAAATAAAAGTGTGATGAAAGGATGACATTAGGACAAAACACTTTTTAAGCTAAAGAGAAAAAATGGAGAGAAAGGCATGGACACTTGCACAGAGGATGCAGATGCTTAAAAGTGTCACTCAATTAAACTGTAATTATAATTTTAGTTGTGTGGTTGGAACTATACTACACAGCAGTGTTTTTTTTTTTTTTTTTTTCCAGTCTTCCACAGAACCCCTATACCGTTAAAACAGTTATTGACAACAAATTAAAAAACAGTTACTCATATACAAACTAAATTTAAAAAAAATAATGATAAAACATTTAATGGGACATTTTCAGAACCTCTGAGATCTGCAAAGTACCAGGGGTCCATGGACCATACTTTGAAAATCACTACTCCAGGGCAGTGGTTTCCCAACCAGTGTGGCCCAATACTGGTGTGTTGTGACATTGGGAAAAACTCCATTAAGTTTAGTGGCAATCATCCTTTTTATTTTAAGGTATTAAATTTTAGATAATAACGACTACCATACTTATCTTATTTTATTTATTATTATTCTAGAATGAAGATTTGCAAAATTGATTTTTATAAGTTTAGCAGTGTTCCATTTAGATGACTGCCTTTAAGATAATTGATGGTTATTATTGAACAGTGCCTCGCATAAATACGAATTTGCTTGATTGAGAATTGTGAGTATATAGCCTTTCATATTTTTCAATATTATTATTATTGGTATTATTAGCTATATGGTGCAAGGAAGCCTGAGGCTTATGCTGCACCATCCAAAAAAAAAAAAAATTCTGAGAGAGAGAGAGGCAAAAGTAGAAGGAAATCACCAGGAAAGAAAAAAAATGATGATATCCAGCTCAGGACCCTGGGTGTGCCAAGCCCATGCTCACCAGATGTGAGCTCCTAAGGATTCATATGCATATGCATATGTATATATAGGGTGTTTTAATTATCAATACATGCAAAAAGGATTGTTCTTCCTCTAATCACGTGGGATCACTTAGACCCTATGTGTTTATATTTGAAAAATCAGCATTATTTAATTTTTGAAATGAAAATGCCCTTTAGACTTTTTTTTTTTTTTTTTTTTTTTTACCTGTTAGTGAGCAAAATGCAAATTTAAAAACCACATAGTTTAATCAGTGCCTGCAATTGGACACCAACTTGTCAGTAACAGGAGTGTCCTCTTCATAAAATGTGAAGTGCACGTCAACAGTTAGATTCCAGATGTTGCGTACATGTCACAAAACTAGAAAGCATTACTGATTGGAGGAAACCATGCAATAATAAAGCTAGCTTACTATCAATAACTGTAGATGACAGATGCCAATCAATATTTGCATATAATTAGAATGAAGTTTTCGTAATTGTACAGTAATTAAGGCATTTCTGGAATTTCAGTGGAGAAATTAAAAGAAACATTTTCAAAAAGATATATTAGAAATTTCAGCTGTGTGAACAGAGTACAATTTAGAATCTCCTCTTGTTTGATCTTCTCTGGCTTAAAATCCCACTACCTCATTCTGTCAAATTCATCTGCTGCCTCTATCTTTCTCTCAACTTCAATAACTTGCCTAACAATTGAGGTAATTTTCCTTGGTGATTTTAACGTACACAACTCCAGCTGGCTTCCATTTTCTAGTCATTGGGAGTCAGCTGGTTGAGATTCTAAGGCCTTTCAGTTACCAATGACTTTGCACATCATATTGTTAATTTACCTACCAGAATACCAGACAGTCATAACCACATTAGCATTAGTAGAGGCATACAATGCAAGAAAGCAAGCTAATACAGCATCAGCCAAAAAAAAAGTTCCGATTTCACCCCTTCATTCGTTCCAAACACCTGTCCAGCTCAGCCTTAAATTTATTTAGGCTATCAGCTTCTACAACAAAAGATGGAAGTCTGTTCCACCAATCAGGAGCATGTATGCTTGCATGTATACCAATGCTAGAAGTATAGTAAATAAATTTGATGAATTTGAAGTGTTGGTCAAGACATCAAAGGCGGATATTGTTGGGATAGCAGAGACGTGGTGTCACAAAGATATAAGGAATGCACAACTGGAATTTGGGGAGTACAATGTGTACAGAAAGGATAGACAGGACAGAAAGGGAGGAGGTGTTATGCTGTTAATTAAGAAAAACATAAAATCCAAAGAAGTGCATCCAGTTGATGTAGATGGACAGTGCACTGTTGAGTCAGTTTGGTGTGACATAAGCACTGCAAAAGCAAAGATAAGAGTAGGAGTGTGTTATAGGCCTAATGACTCGAATGAGTACAATGAACAATTGTACAGAGAAATAGAGTGGGCCAGTAAATCAGAATGTCTTATAATGGGGGATTTTAACTTCCCAGATATTGACTGGAACTTGTGGGTTGGTCACTCACACACTAGTCAGACTTTTGTGGATTTATTGGATGATTGTTTTCTGCAGCAGCATGTTCGAGAGGCAACCAGAGAAAGTAATACTCTTGATCTGGTTATCAGCAGTGATCATTCGTGTATTAAGAATTTGCAGATAAAGGAACCACTAGGTGGCAGTGATCACAGTGTGCTGAAGTGGGATTTACTCAAAGAGGTAACTACCGTCAGGGGTAAAGGAAAGGGTTTTTGCTTCCGTAAAGGGGAGTACAGTGGTCTCAGACAGTTTTTAAATTCTGTACAGTGGGATCGACTGACGATGTTACAAACAGTAAATTCTAAGTGGGAAGCATTCAAGGAATTAATCGTGGAAGCTACTAGACTTTTCATACCGATGAAGAAATATTGTTCAAGGTTTAGGCCTAAATGGTTATCAAATGAACTAATGAGACTCGTGACAGAGAAGAAAAATGCATGGGATGCATATAAATTATCAGGCGACGCAGAAGCCTGTAGCAGATATAAGCTAGTCTGTAATCAGGTCACAAAGGAGGTTCGGCAGGCAAAGGCGGATTACGAGAAATCTTTGGCAAAAGATGCTAAGAAAAACAGCAAGGATTTCTTTACTTATATAAACTCTAAAAGGAAGGGGCTGAATATGATTGGTCCACTTGACATCGATGGTTCGACTGTTGATGATCCTGCTCAGATAGCAAACAAACTGAATGAGTATTTTGCATCTACATTCACACGTGAGGAATCATTACAGTTTGAAAATGGAAGAAGGTTATCAAATTGTAGCAGTGTGCTTAATGATTTTGTAATAACTGAGAGCAAAGTGGAGGAGAAATTGTTGAAGTTAAACATAAGAAAGGCACCTGGGGCGGATGGGATCTATCCAGTTATATTAAAGGAGGCGGCAAAGCAACTAAGGAAACCCTTAGCCATAATTATGAGAGCATCCTTGGATTCAGGGGAGGTTCCCACGGACTGGAGATGTGCAAATGTATCCCCAATTCACAAAGGAGGTTCGAAGGGTGACACGAATAATTACAGACCAGTTAGTTTAACTTCTGTTCCGGGTAAAATAATGGAGTCGCTGGTTAAAGATGCATTGCAGGATCATCTAGACAAGACTGCAGCAATAATTCAGACACAGCATGGGTTTGTTAAGGGAAAGTCTTGTCTGACAAATTTGATTGGTTATTATGATGTGGTCACAAAGGAACTGGATGCAAAAAATAATTTTGATATCATATACTTGGATTTCAGGAAAGCTTTTGACACTGCTGCGCATGGAAGACTACTGTACAAATTGGAGCAGAATGGTATTAAGGGTAAGTTGCTACAATGGATAAAAGGATGGTTAAGTGGGAGAAGACAGAGGGTGGTAATCAATGGGTGCTGCTCTTCGTGGACTAATGTTATTAGTGGAGTCCCACAGGGTTCGGTGTTGGGTCCACTGTTGTTTTGTATATTTATCAATGATATTGATGAAGGTATATCAGGCTTAATGTCGAAGTTTGCAGATGACACGAAGGTTGGCATGGTTGTTAATGACAGTAATGGCATTGTGCTACTGCAACAGGATCTAGATAATTTGGGCAGATGGGCTAAGAAGTGGCAACTGAAGTTTAACCTTGACAAATGCAAAGTACTGCATATGGGTAGAAGTAACCCCAGAGAAACGTACCAACTGTGTGGTACTACACTTAAGGTGGTAGAAAATGAAAAAGACCTGGGAGTAATTGTGCAGTCAGATATGAAGTTTTCTGAGAAATGTAGACAGGCTGCTAGGGCAGGTCATGGGGTTTTGTCAATGATATATAGGAATTTTGCTAGCAGGGAAAAGGAGGTGATTGTCCCTCTGTATAAGGCAATGGTCAGGCCACGCCTTGAGTACTGCGTACAGGTCTGGAGGCCTCATTTTAGGAAGGATGTAGATTTGCTTGAGCGTGTACAGAGAAGAGCAACACGATTGGTGAGGGGAATGAAGGGATCCTCTTACCAAGAGAGGCTTAAGTTCTGCAAATTGCAGTGGCTGGAGACTAGGCACCTGCGCGGTGATCTGATTGAGGTCTATAAGGCCTTGAATGGGTTGAGCACGCTGAATTCTGATGGGATCCTCCCACTTGTTCAGAATACGAACCTACGGGGACATAAGTTCAAATTAAGAAAGGATAGATGTAGAATAGATGTGCGGAAATTTGCCTTTAGCCAGCGGGTGGTTAATTGCTGGAACAAACTTCCATCTGTCGTTGTGGAAGTTGATAGGTTAAATAAATTTAAGGAGGAACTGGACAGGCAATTGGAGGGTATGGTGTGATTTTTTTTTTTTTTGGCTGATGCTGCATAAGCTCCTACACTTGCTTTCTTGCATCAAGTGCCACTACTACTACTACTACTACTATCAACTACCCACTGGCTAAAGGCAAACTTCCACATATCTATCCTACAACTGCCTTTCCTCAATTTGAATTTATGCCCTCTCAGATGATTATTCTGAGCAAGAGGAAGAATCCCATCAGCACTGAGCATGCTCAAACCATTCAAGGCTTTATACACCTCAATCAGATCACCCTCACAGGTGCCTAGTCTCCAAACACTGTAATCTGCAAAACTTAAGCCTTTCTTCATAAGAGCAACCCTTCATTCCATTAACTAATCTTGTTGCCCTTCTCTGTACTCGGTCCAACAGCTCTACATCCTTTTTAAAATGAGGCCTCCAGACCTGTATACAGTACTCAAGGTGTGGCCTGATCATCGCCTTATACAAGAGGATAATCACCTCCTTATCCCTTCTAGAAAAATTCCTGTATATCATTGACAAGACACCATGAGCTACTCTTGCAGATCGTCTGCACTGCTCAGAAAACTTCATATCTGCCTGCACAATTACTCCAGGCCCTTTTTATTCTCTACCACTCTCAGTGTATTACCACAGAGTTGATACGTTACTCTGGGGTTACTGCTTCCCATATGTAGTACTTTACATTTGTCAATGTTAAACTTTATTTGCCACCTCTCAGCCCATCTGCTCAACTTTTCTAGATCCTGTTGCCCTTTAACAACCCTGCCAACCTTTGTATCATCTGCAAACTTGGACATTAAGCCTGATATACCATCATCATTATCATTTATAAATAGAGAAAACAACAATGGACCCAACACTGAACCCTGAGGGACTCCACTAATAACATTAGTCCACAAAGAGCAGTGTCCATTGATTACCACTCTCTGTCTTCTTCCACTCAATCATCCCTTTATCCATAACAGCAATTTGCCTCCAATGCCGCACTGCTCCAATTTGTGCAGCAGTCTTCCATGTGCGACAGTATCAAAAGCCTTTCTAAGATCCAAATATATGATATCAAAGTTATTCCATACATCCAGTTGCTTTGTGACCACATCATAGTATTCAATCAAATTTTTCAGACAAGACTTCCTCTTAACAAATCTGCTGTGTCCGAGCTATAACTGAAGTCTTGTCTAGATGATCCTGCAGTGCTTCTTTAACCAGTGCCTCCATTAATTTCCCTGGAACAGAAGTTAAACTAACATGTCTATAATTACTTGTGTCGCCCTTTGATCCTCCTTTGCAAATTTTAGGTCATATTTGCACATATCCAGACCATGGGTACCTCCCCTGAGTCCAAGGAAGCTCTCATAATTATGGCTAAGGTTTTGCTTACTTCCTGTGCTGCCTCCTTTAATATAACTGGATAGATGCCATATACCTTTCCTATGTTTATAAACCTTTCTTATGTTTATCTTCAACAATTTCTCCTCCACTTCCCTCTCAGTTATTACAAAATCATCTAGCTCACTGCCAGAGTTTACTTCACCTCTGGCATTCCTCTCCCTGAATAACTCCTCATGTGTGAATGTAGATGCAAAATACTTATTTAGTTTGTTAGCCACCTGAGCAGGATGATCAACAGTTGAACCATCGATATCCAGTGGACCAATCTGATTCATTCCTTTCCTTCTAGAGTTTACATACATAAAGAATTGTTTGGCGTTTTTCTTTGCATCCTTTGCCAAAGATTTCTCATAATCTGCCTTTGCCTGCCTAACCTCCTTTGTGACTTAGTTACAGACCAGCTTATATCTGTCGTAGGCTTCTATGTCACCCATTAATTTATATGTATCTCATACATTTTTCTTCTCTGCCACATGTCTCATTAGTTCATCTGACATCCATTTAGGCCTAAACCTTGAACAATATTTCTTAGTTGGTATGTAAAGCCTAGTAGCTTCCAAGATTAATTCTTTGAATGCATCCCATTTTGAATTTGGTGTTGGTAACATCATCAGTTGGTCCCACCGTATAGAATTTAAATACTGTCTCAGACCTCTGTAGTTGCCTTTACGAAAGCAAAAACCCTTCCCTTTACCTTTGATGGTAGTTACCTCTTTGAGTAAATCCCACTTCAGCACACTGTGATCACTGCCACCGAGTGGTTCCTTTATCTGCAGATTCTTAATGCATGAAGAATCACTACTGATAATCAGCTCAAGAGTATTACCCCCTCTGGTTGCCTCCCGAACATGCTGATGTAGAAAACAATCATCCAATTAATCCACAAAAGCCTTGCTAGTGTGTGAGTGACCAACCCACAAATTCCAGTCAATATCCGGAAAATTAAAATTCCCCATTATAAGACTCTCTGATTTACTGGCCCACTCTATTTCCCTGTTCAGTTTTTTATTATACTCATCAGAGTCATTAGGCCTATAACACACTCCTACTCTCAATTTTGTTTTCCCAGTGCTTATGTCACACTAAACTGACTTGACACTACACTGTCCAGCAATGTCGATTTGCTGCACTTCCTTGGATTTTGTGTTTCTTTACTAATAGCATAACCCCTCCTCTCTTTCTATCCTGTGTATCCTTGCTGTACACATTGTACTCCCCAAATTCCAGTTCTGCATTCCTTATATCTGTGTGACACCACATCTCTGATATCCCAACAATATCTGCCTTTGATGTTTTGACCAACACCTAAAATTCATCAAATTTATTTACCAAACTCCTAGCATTGGTGTACACGCAAGTATACATGCACCTGTTTCTTTTTTAGGTACCCTAACAGAACTCATGTGTTTCCTTGTACCCCAATGACTCCCAGCAATCTCTGAAATCCCCTGCATCTTGTTTTCCAGGCTGCTGCTCATTCCAATAGAAGCAGTGCAAAAATGACTTTCACCTCTGCCAGTGGCTACTGTTAATCTATTAGTCCCTGTATACCTCCAAGCTAGCAGTTTTCCGACCCACCTAACACTGCCTCGAGAGCATCAGCAAATATTCTTGCACCCTTCTGTTTAAGAGAAGCAGTCTCTCCTGTTACCAAGCACAGACCAGGCTGAAAAAAATTCTACCCCTGGAGCCTTTCACAATCTCTCCACTGCTGACACTTTCAAATTCAACCCTAATTCATGGCTTTTTTTCAACAGTGACCTACTTGTTAAGTAATTCTGCTGGTCTCTTATTCTTAATATCATTAGTGCCAATGTGTACAACACATACCCAACACTCTTGATCTTTTTTCACAAACAAACCCTCAAAGTCTCTTCTACCATGGAACCTTTCTCTCATGGGCATTTTCAGCCTCCTGTTAGTTGGCATTACAAGATTGCAAAGTGGAATGATCTCCGAGATTTCTATTCTTCATTTCCTTAGTTGGTTTACTATTTTAAATCCTGTGAAGTTAATGATTGTTCAGATTGTGTCAGTGAAATTATTCTTGTAGGGATGAAATCCTTTATTCCCCACTCCACCATAAATCTCATCCTTTACCTAAACATCTGTTTTCCAATAAAATGTGCTAAGGTGTTCATGAAAAGAATGTTGCACACCAGGTGGTATCATTCTGCCTTACACTAAAGACAACAACAATTGTAAAGCAGTTATTAATTAGTCCAAATGAATTTGAACAAGCAAAGAATAGAAAACTTGCTTCTTATCCAAGTAGTAATCAAGTGTTCTGGTCTCTTGCCAGAGCTGTTGGCCACAACCTTTGCCCATATATACTCCCACCTCTGTTAAAACCTGATGGTTCTATTGTCTTCTCAGTTAAAGATAAAGCTGACTTACTAGCATCCTACTTTTCTTCTAATTCATGTATTGACAATATAGGTAAACCAACTCATACCATTCCCAATACATTTCATTCAGTGCTTCCTGTGGTCCTCCATCAAAAGGACATTAGAAAATTTTTAAACAACCTCGATGCCAAGAAAGCTCCCAGTTCTGTTGGTATTTTTCCACTTGTTCTCAAAACCTCTGCACCTGAGCTTACTCCTGTTCTGTGACACAGAACAGGAGTAAGCTCAAGTGCACATTTACACTTGTCTATTTCATTGGTGTTTTTCCTTATGCTTAGAAATGTGCTCATATCCAGCCAGTTCATAAAAAGGGTGACAAAGTCCTTCCATCCAGTTATCATCCCTTTGCTTTTCCCTCTTTCCAAAGTAATGGAGAAATCCATTAACTGCCAACTCCTAAACTACCTCAAAATCTTCCATCTGATCAATGATCACCAATATGGATTCTGTCAGTGTAGATCCACTGGTGATATTTTGGCATATGTTGCTCATCTGTGGACAAATTCAGTGGAAAAGTGTGATGAAACTCAAGTAGTTGCTCTTGACATTTCTAAGACTTTTGAACATGGTTGGCCTCAAGGTCTTCTAAGCACACTTCCATCTTATCAATTGTTGACTGTTTGCTGCAGTTTTGTTTCCAGTTTTGGTGTTCCCCAAAGTTCAGTTCTTTCTTCCACTCTTTTCCTCTTGTATATTAATGACCTTCTTCCACTGACTGGAAATCCTATCCATAGTTTTGTTGACGATGTTACGTTGCATTCCATCTTCCAGTTTAAAAAACCTGGCCCTGCCCAAACAGCCTTCAACTTCTCAAATATCCACCACCGACTCCTTAACATTGGTCTCCAGGTAAATCTCCAATGGGCAAAGATTACTTAGTTAATTTTAATCCTTTTAAAACTCAGTCGCTTCTTATATCTTACAAAAATGATTCTAATGCCTATCTTTGATAACAAATTTCTTTCATTTCAGATTTTTAGACAAGGTCACATATCTCTATTATAGATTACCCTGGATTCTAATGTCTCTTGGAATAAGCACATCACAAATATTGCTTCCTCTGCATCTAAACAACTGGGTCTTCTTTTTTGCTCCCGATGTTACTTTTCTTCTAAACAACTGCTTACTCTCTACAAATCTCAAATCTGCTCTACCATGGAATATTGTTCCCACATCTGTGGTGGCATCCCCAAAACCTTTCTTAGGCTTCTGGACTCCATTCAAAAGAGGACAGTCAGCTTAATTAATGACCCATCCCTTACAAAGTCTCTCCATTCTCTGTCTCATAGGCATTCTCAGGGGCATTCCTAGGGTATGTGGTCCCCCCGTTTAAAATTTTCTTCATATGTGTATGTAAGTTTCATGTTTTCAAGCACCCCTTGAACATTGGTGGCCCGATGCAGTGCACCCCTTGTACCTTCGGGACAGCGCACCCTTGGACATTCTGTTGCATGCCTTTATGTAGATACTTCTATGGGCACTGCTCATCTGAATTGGCTTTTGTAAGTTCCCCCCCCCCCCCTCTCTCTCTCTCTCTCTCTCTCTCTCTCTCTCTCTCTCTCTCTCTCTCTCTCTCTCTCTCTCTCTCTCTCTCTCTCTCTCCCAAGTCAGTGCAAACATGTGCTGCAAATAGTTAGCATCCATTTACTATCCAACTTCAAACTGACAGAACCAACTTTTCCCCATTTATCCCTTCACTTCCATCTTTTGGAACAACCTCCCTTCATAGGTATTTCCTGAAAATTACAATCTGCAGAAGTTCAAGTCTGATGTCAACAAGCATCTTGTTCTGTTTTCCCAACCTTCATCCCACACATGGCACTAAGTACTATTTGTTCTAATACCTTTTGTGTTTGGGGTTTCATAAAAAAAGAGAGAGAGAGAGCACAAATTTCTGAAATATTGTTTGGGGGTTAAATCAGTTCTATGTGCACGCAATCAGTTCTGTGTCCCTTTCTCTTATTTTTAGGTTTAGTCAATTCGTTGTCTTGCTTTTGTTTTTATTTTTTTATTTGGGTTGAGATTTTTGGATTTGGAATTTTTGAATTTTAACAAAATTCAAAAATTCCAAACACTGGCTAAGTGTTTACTAAGTGGCAAAGTGGTAACACTGACTAAGTGTTACCATTTCAATTTAACAATTCAAAATTAAAATTTTGCCTACTCAGTTGGGAAAGTTGTTTCCCTATGTTTGATTTAGTCTAAAAACATATTTCTGAAGTAATTCTATTTGAATAAAAAAAAAAAAAAAATCACAACAGTTTTGTGGTGCTCACTCTATCATTTGGCAGTTTGTGTTGCATCTCTGTGTACTATAACTGCTGTGTTTTTTTTTTTTTTTTTTTTTTGTTTTTAATTCAAATAAGATTACTTTATGTTTATATCAGAAATATAACAAAGTTTTTGGAATATGTTCTTTGCATGCATCTTCTCCTTTAATTAAAATATTCTGTGTGTGTGTTTTCAAAAAATTTTGTTGCTTTTCAAGTTCTGTTAGTAATAATTCCATGTTTTTTTCATATTTTATTGCAGCAAACTTTTTTCTGTTTAACAAATTTTAGAAATTTTCACTGTATTGGATCCAGTGAAATATTCGATGAAGTAATAACAGAGTTTTGTAAATTTTCTTACAACATTTTCTGTAACTGTATAAAAAGAACTAGAGCACGAGGGAGTCTGACTGTTCTGTCAGAATTTTTATGGATGCTCATTTACATCTCTTTTCACTCACCTTTAAAGATTTACAAATACATACTTGCTTATGTACAAGTGATTTTCTTTGGAATTCCCTATTCTTTCATTGTATTTCAGCTCCATGAATATAAATGATGGGGCGACTACATATGGAATATCATATTCAAGTGTGGAAACAGCATCTAAAAATGACATAAGAGCTTTCAGCAAGGATTCAGAGAATGAGAATTGGATAGGCAAGAAGTACTAATTGATGTACATATGCAGAATGAATGATTTAGTAGGTGCAAGCTACAAAGCTAGCTTGGCAACCAGACTTCTTAATGAATAGGGGTGGAGGAGCTGCTCAAGGTGTATAAATTAATGATATGAACAAAGGAGATATATTCTAATTGATAGGAGACACAAGAACTAGGGGAACACAAATATAAAACCTTGGACAGTAACAGAAGACTTCATCTCGTGAAGTCTTTACTTTCAGACAGGATGTTAGAAATGCCAAATGATACAAGGAAGCTAGGCTTTTGCTACATCAGCCAAAAAAAAAAAAATATATATATATATATCTTTCCATTGCCAGAATGTACCTATTGCCCTGTAAATTTCATCAGACTGTCTATCTTAATTTTCATTCAGGAAGGCAGTTTATTTCAGCAGTCAATTAATGCACTGACAAAATGTAAACTTCTGATGTTCAGCCCATTAGTTTTCCCCCAGTAGTTTTTTTCGTATCCTCCTACTTCTGTTTAATTTCAGTGTGAAAATTCCACCATTGTTCAGTTTCTCTCCCCTCTTAGTGTCTTGTACACCTCAATCAAATCCTTCCCCATCTCCCAAGATGCTTTGTTTTTAAGCTGGCAAAGGGACATCCATCCTCGTATGGATGCCCCTTCGCCATTCTTACCAGATGAGTGTCTCATATTTGGATCGTTGCAAGAAGTGCAGTATCTTTACTTAAAGGTAGCCTTCAAACCTAAATAATATTCCAAATTCTGTTTCACCATTGACTTGTATAATGGAAACTGTAATCTTTCTATATATAAAAGTAAGGTAAATCATTGAAAAGATACTGTATACCTTCCTGGTTGCCTGCTTATATTGCATATTAACTTTCATGACTCATTGTATCTATAGTTCAAAACGGCCATGTTTCTACTCATTTACTATCTTTAGCTCTATCCCATATGTTATTTGAGTTATTTCCTAAACCATCCAATTCAAATGGTGTCAGAGTAATGCAGAATCATTATAAAGAAGCTCAGCTAACTTTCATTGTTAACTACCCTTGTAACCTTTATATCACCTGCAAATTTAAACATTATACTCTTATACCCTTTATTCCATCATCCGTATCATTCAATAAGATTAGAAACAAGAATGGCCCTATCTTCATATATAAACATCATGCTCTTTATTCCATCATCTGTGTTACTCAAGAAGATTATAAACAAGAGTAGCCCTATCGCCAAACGTTGAGGGACCTACACTTATAACTCTGTCCAACTCTGAAAAATGGCCATTTGTAACAACCCTCTGCCTCTTGTCCTCTTTCAGCAGTTTCATGTCTTCGTCTACTCAGTCCACACAGCTAAAGCTCCCAACACCTCTCAACAACTGTTTTGTTTAATTTCTCCATTGAAAATACAAGAAATGCAGAATCAAGTTAAGCCTACCTATTTTCAATAATTATATGCATGTGCTGATAAACAGTTTAAAATTAGCAGTATCTGTTGCATCCAATTATTGAAGTGTATGCTCTTTACATTTTATGGAAGTGTATACAGTTGTTACATTTGTTGGTTTTGCATCATGGCTGAATCTAGCTGGCATCAATTTAGAATCATGGGTTTTTCAATCAACATTTCAGTCTACTGTCAATCAAGGTAATAAGGGAGATAATATTCATCTTGAATAAGAAAGGTGATAGAAAATGTCTGAAGTGCTGTAGAGGTTCTTTTATTTTCAAAAAATAATTGGAAATACAGTACATATTTTAACATAAAACAAATTGGTTGATGTATGTAGTGTATTGCATTTCAGGTGCATTAGAACTTTATTTCTTAAATTAATTAAATTTTTATTTTCCTGTGTTTAATGGAGATGAAAAGTGAATAGCTAATTATCTTGTTACCAATTAATTACTAATTGATTAACTAATAATATATAAAAATAATTGTTTTCACTTCACTGAAACATAATCCAAAATAATATTCATTCCATGTTTTCTTGCAATTAACAGGATGTGAAATGTAGCACATATTATAGGTACTGTGATTTCATAAATTAAAAATCATAGCAATGCTTTAGTAATACAGTTTACTTATTTTTTCCTGGATTTTAATAATTTAATAACATTTGAAATATAACATGTATTTAATGCTTCTGCTGTAATTTATATAAAAACAAATACAGTTATTCCCCTGCTATAGTGCTTGTTCGCTATTGTGCTCTGCCTGTTTTGATATTCTTGCCTGGAGTTGCACTCTTCTCCCAGAATGGCACTATTCACTCAAAATGCCTTGAGAGGAGCTACCCATTAGTAGGTGTTTGGGTGCTTGAGGCTCATCAAAAAAAAACTTTAATGCTCTTCAGTATGATTTTCCAACCAACTGTAATTCACAGTGCATACTTTCAAAGGTGTATTCTTTGATTTCAATTTTAAAAGTTGTCCTTTAACTGATACTGTATTAACAATGACTGAATTGCCTGCCAAACTGGAAATGATGCAAAACATTTCCAATTAATGACAAGGAGAAACTTTGAAAGGTATTTTTTTATTGTCCCAAAAGTTATTTTTCCTGTCTATGAGAAATTTACATCTTTGTGTTAATTTTCTCTAGCTGTTTTCAAAAGATTCATGTGTCCAGGTCTATTAAAATGCTACAGTCACTGTATTAGCAATCATGTTTACCATTTCTTGCATATTACAAAAATATACACACTATACATCCTCCTGCCTAGGAGTGAAAGGTTATGGGAAAGGGATCACCGACTTCTGGGGTACTAATTAACTGAAGTTTATTGAAGTGTCATTTATAAAACTTATCTTTAGGAACTATCCTTTCCTGACAGAGTTTTCCTGTACAGGAAGTTGCTTTTAGATGAACAATGTTCAGCAGTGATGGGCATAATTAGATGATAAGTAATAACTACTAATCATTTGATTATATCATTCAAATGACATAATAAAATTAATCATTCAAATGATAGGAGTATAATTAGACTAATCAGTTATGATTTCTCAGTTTCACCCATCACTATACATCTATTTTAATTTAGCTTACATTTTGGTAGTTAGTTTCAACTTTCTATTTTTTAAAATGGTTTCAAAGAGACCAAGTGAGTCAACTAGTGCTAATAGAAGAAGATGAAAAACTGTTGATGAAACATGATTGGAAACTAAATTGGACAAAAAAAACTATATATTTACACACATTTGGTGGTTTTGAGCAATCTGAAAATTAACAGTTTTGCAAGCTGTTATTGTAAATAAGGTTCCATAATTTTAAAGTAAGTTTTCTTGCATTTTCTTGAATACATACTGTATTTATTGAAATTTGTTTCAACCACTGGAGGAAACCACTGGTAATAATTCATGATTATATTATAGATCACAGTGTATTTAGTAAACTGATAACTGTGATAAAATATGCTTCTGCTATATTTAATATTATTATAGAGAATTGGTGCCTTAAAATCAGCTAGAAACAGTGGTCATGCCAACTAGCAAAAATTATTTACATTATTTCCTATGGATAAGTCTCCCTGACTTCAGATTAATTTAGTGCTCCATTTAGCATTAGTAGAGGCATATGATGCAAGAAAGCAAGCTTATGCAGCATCAGCCAAAAAAAAAAAAAAATTCACGCCTCCATTTGTTCCAAATGCCTGTCCAGCTCAGCCTTAATTTTTTTGGCCTCAATTCAAAGCACTGAGTGGGGAGGAAACCACTGGTAATAATTCATGATTATATTATAGATCACAGTGTATTTAGTAAACTGATAACTGTGATAAAAAATGAGCAGAAAGCAAATGGCTTTTATGTATGAACGAAGAACATTTTGTTTCTTTCATTCTGCCAATCAGCATATATCAGTTCTTTGGCTACAATATTTAGTATATGGATAGCCTATGTGATATGTATGGAGAAAAAAAGAAAATAAAGAAATAATGATTAAGGATTTTTATTGTTCCAATTTCAGTTATATTTGGGAAGGCTTGACCAATCATTTTAAAAGTGCTAAATATAAAATTTCATGAAAATCTATCCACTGGAAGTTGAATTATTACATGAGGACTGATGGATGGACAAAGAAATAATTGCCAGATTTTTTTTTGGTCTGATTTTAATAAAATATGGGAACGCTCAACAAATTTTTTAAAACAGACAAACATACAATTTCATGAAAATCCATCCACTGGGAGTTGAGATATTACATGCAGATGGATGGACAAATGTGAAGACAATAGGTACTTTATGCATGTATGCTAATGTCCCTAGAAATGGATTTTTCACAGTTTAGTTCATAATAGATATAAAATAAAGGTGGTATCAAGAAATGAATAATTTGGAATTATTCCTTGTCGATTTTTAAGTTTATAAATGGGATAGTTTTTTTTTACCTTGTTTAATTGAGTACATGTGTGGTACTTCAAAAACCCTAGTGCAACCAGTTATGGGCTAAGCCATCCCTCAGTCCAACCTAGGACCTTGCTTATGATCTCAATAGACTCCAGCATGTATACAACAACCTCCCATTTGAAACCACATCAAGTGTTTGCTAAAGTCTAAGTTTGTTAAGGGAAAGTCTTCTCTGACAAATTTGATTGGTTATTATGATGTAGTTACAAAGGAACTGGATGCAAAAAATAATTTTGATTTCATATACTTGGATTTCACTGTTGCGCATGGAAGACTACTGTATACAAATTGGAGCAGAATGTATTAAGGTAAATTGCTACAATGGATAAAAGGATGGTTGAGTGGGAGAAGACAAAGGTTGGTAATCAATGGGTGCTGCTCTTCGTGGACTAATGTTATTAGTGGAGTCCCACAGGGTTCGGTGTTGGGTCCACTGTTGTTTTGTA